>NC_058086.1:182728238-182944375 GCF_014858855.1 Bufo gargarizans
CAAAAAAAGCGTATTGGGTATTACGTGCCAATTTTATAGGTTTCTTCCTGTTTATATCAGGTTTTGCTACCACAGTAACTTGTAAACTATAAGTTGTTTAGCGCCAGTATATTAGATGCTATTTACAGTCAATAGGGAATGTGCAAATAGGGTCACATTTAGAAAGTGGAGCGACGTTTTCTCTTTTTATTGACGGAAAAAAAAAACATTTCAAGAGGGATGAAATAGCAACTAACGTCAAAAGAAATTAACCGTTTTTACTAAATCAATACAAAATAGACTCTAAAATCATCATAAATGTGTTTGAGAACTGAAAGATGGATGCGCGGTGTGAATAGGACTCAGTAACTGACTACTAATGGATATCAATTATTGAGGTGTAATAATAAGATCCTGTTCATCTTTTCATTTACATTTCCTTTTATGCTGTAATAATATGTATTGAAGTGATAAGATGTTGACAATAACAGCACAAGAATGTGCACTGAAAATATGGCAGAGGACAAAAAGATAGACATATAGCTAGATAGATATATAGATAGACAGACAGACAGATATTAGATAGATAGATATTAGACAGATGATAGATAGATAGATAGATAGATAGATAGATAGATAGATAGATAGATATTAGATAGATAAATATTAGATAGATAGATAGATAGATAGATAGATAGATATTAGATAGATACAGTAGATGGATAGATAGATAGATAGATAGATAGATAGATAGATAGATATTAGATAGATAAATATTAGATAGATAAATATTAGATAGATAGATAGATAGATAGATAGATATTAGATAGATGATAGATAGATAGATAGATAGATAGATAGATAGATAGATAGATAGATATTAGATAGATAAATATTAGATAGATAAATATTAGATAGATGATAGATAGATAGATAGATAGATAGATAGATAGATAGATAGAGTAGATGGATAGATAGATAGATAGATAGATAGATATTAGATAGATAAATATTAAATAGATAGATAGATATTAGATAGATAAATATTAGATAGATGATAGATAGATAGATAGATAGATAGATAGATAGATAGATAGAGTAGATGGATAGATAGATAGATAGATAGATAGATAGATAGATAGATAGATATTAGATAGATAAATATTAAATAGATAGATAGATAGATATTAGATAGAGAAATATTAGATAGATAATGAATAAAAGCAAGCAAGAAAATATAAAGTAAGAATAAACATTTATATAGTGTAACCATATTCTGCAGCACTTTACAGTTCAAAAGGTAATGTACAAATCAAAACAGACATCACAGGATTACAGACTGATATACAAAGGAGACACTAGGAGTGAGGTCCTTGCCCAGAAGAGCTTACAATCTAAAAAGCCGTCGCTGTCCTGTGCATGTAGACTAAAGAAAATGGAGGTGACACAAAAGGTAGAATTTATTGATTTCTAAAGTCGTTAAACTATCTTTGTACTACATAGAATAGTGCAGGCAGAGCTGGATTTATGTGGGATGTTAATCTTAGATCATTGTCAGAACAGAGAAAGAAAGAAAGAGAAATGAGATAGGCAGACATACTGTATAGACATTTACGGCATGGACAGCCGTGATGAGACATACATGCACAAGATCAACAGATTCATAGAAAACAAAACTATTGAACATCACCGATAATTGCCTGATTACTGAGGTGCAGGGAGAGCTCCATTTTCATGTAGTAATTATCCACTCTGCATGAGGATGAACAATCACTACTGTGATCGTTTGTCCCCAGATTCAGAGATTTTTAGTAGCAGATCCCTGTTTATACATAGTGATGTGCTGCTGATAAATGAGGATTTTAGGCTACTTTCACACTAGCGTTCAGAGCGGATCCGTCTCAGACGGATCCGCTCATATAATGCAGACGGTGGCTCCGTTCAGAACGGATCCGTCTGCATTATATTGTGTGAAAGTAGCATTATAAGTGTGAAAGTAGCCTGAACGGATCCGCCCAGACTTTACATTGAAAGTCAATGGGGGACGGATCCGTTTGAAGATTGAGCCATAGTGTGTCATCTTCAAACGGATCCGTCCCCATTGACTTACATTGTAAGTCTGGACGGATCCGCTTGCCTCCGCACGGCCAGGCGGACACCCGAACGCTGCAAGCAGCGTTCAGGTGTCCGCCTGCTGAGCGGAGCGGAGGCTGAACGCTGCCAGACTGATGCATTCTGAGCGTGTTATTGGTGGTACCTATAAATGGGGAAATTATCAGGAATGAAAATTCATACAAGCGTTTCCTAGTAATTTCCCCATCCTCTGCCCATGTAAAAGGACCTTTAGGCATGTAAGTAGCCAGGGGCACTGCTAAAGGCCCATGGGCCCTGGTGCAAGAGTTCAGCTTGGGCCCCTCTTCCCTTAGTGCTTTGTGGCCTTCATGCTGCATGAGGCAAAAATTTAAACAGCACTTCCCCCCATGCCAAATTTTTGACCTAACCCCTTCCATTCAACCAGAGGTGTAACTTGACCAGAATGCATTTTCTATAATACCGGTGTCTTCTTATGCATCCCAAGGGTCTTTGGGTCCCCTCAGGCTCCTGGGCCCGGTAGCGACTGCTACCTATACCCCCTATAGCTACGCTCTTGTAAGTATCTCTCCTCCAGTATGAAGTGTAACTGTCTTTCTAGTGCCACCTATTTGGGGGAGCAGCCCTAAGGATCAATGTCTAACCTTTTAAGCGGGTTGTAGCCAGATCTCTGCCAGACCATATTATAGCTAATGGTGCCAGTGGGCATTCGGATAACATCTGGCAATCCCACATCCAGAGAGGTCTGGCAGGCTGTGTTCTGCCAGAACAGCCTGCCTTAATATAAGCCAAACCAGAAGATTCCCCCAATAGGTGGCAGTAGAGACATAGTCTTCTTTCATTCTGGAGCTGAGCTACTTTGCATACATTTTTACCCAGGGAGGGAGCAGATGCCAACTTGTTGGTCTCCTCAAGGAGATACATTATTCACAGACGAGACCCACATTAAGTAAGGAAAAATCTCCCATGAGCTGACAAGAATTACATGACTGTCTTATAATATCCGACTTCACAAGGGACATTTAACAGTCTGGCACTTCTTTACAAGGTTCCCTGAAGGCCTTAATCTGAGTCTTACATTATGGTATGCAATCTTTGTCTGAGAAAACGATAATCAATGAATCTTCTATCCTTTGTAATATGTCATATCACACAATCCGCTATTTCATTTCGGTATACAGACAGCATTTTATTCGCTTAAAGGAGAAAAGCTTGAATAGTTTAGAATAAAAGTTAGGAAGAAACAGCAGAGCACTTGCCTTGGGACATGTCACGAGTATAACTTGATACACACAAACCGTCCGGTCTTGATAAATCTCCTCTATAGATCCTACGGAGGTAGCTTACATTTATAGACAAGCACATGTTAAAAACAATCATCCTACTTCCACTTCACTTTGATGAACCTGGTGTCAGCAGCAGGCACCCAGAATATTATCATTTAGTTCTATAGTTGAGAGAAAGGAAGCAAACATTTTAAACTCCATCCTCCATAAAAATAATTGTAAACCCCTTTACTGC
Source organism: Bufo gargarizans (assembly GCF_014858855.1). Lineage (NCBI taxonomy): Eukaryota > Metazoa > Chordata > Amphibia > Anura > Bufonidae > Bufo > Bufo gargarizans. Next base: position 182,731,830 of record NC_058086.1, read on the forward strand.
CCTAGACCATCACAATGAGTCCCATCCATCCCTTCAAAATTCCTCCTGGAATATTAGGTATCACCTCTTACCCACCTTTTAACTCAATAATAGAGTTGAGCGAACACCTGGATGTTCGGGTTCGAGAAGTTCGGCCGAACATCCCGGAAATGTTCGGGTTCGGGATCCGAACCCGATCCGAACTTCGTCCCGAACCCGAACCCCATTGAAGTCAATGGGGACCCGAACTTTTCGGCACTAAAAAGGCTGTAAAACAGCCCAGGAAAGAGCTAGAGGGCTGCAAAAGGCAGCAACATGTAGGTAAATCCCCTGCAAACAAATGTGGATAGGGAAATGAATTAAAATAAAAATTAAATAAATAAAAATTAACCAAAATCAATTGGAGAGAGGTTCCATAGCAGAGAATCTGGCTTCCCGTCACCCACCACTGGAACAGTCCATTCTCAGATATTTAGGCCCCGGCACCCAGGCAGAGGAGAGAGGTCCCGTAACAGAGAATCTGTCTTCATGTCAGCAGAGAATTAGTCTGCATGTCATAGCAGAGAATGAGGCTTCACGTCAGCCACCACTGCAACAGTCCATTGGCATATATTTAGGCCCAGCACCCAGGCAGAGGGAGGTCCCGTAACAGAGAATCTGTCTTCATGTCAGCAGAGAATCAGTCTGCATGTCATAGCAGAGAATGAGGCTTCACGTCAGCCACCACTGCAACAGTCCATTGGCATATATTTAGGCCCAGCACCCAGGCAGAGGAGGGAGGTCCCGTAACAGAGAATCTGTCTTCATGTCAGCAGAGAATTAGTCTGCATGTCATAGCAGAGAATGAGGCTTCACGTCAGCCACCACTGCAACAGTCCATTGGCATATATTTAGGCCTAGCACACAGGCAGAGGAGAGAGGTCCCGTAACAGAGGATCTGTCTTCATGTCAGCAGAGAATCAGTCTGCATGTCATAGCAGAGAATGAGGCTTCACGTCAGCCACCACTGCAACAGTCCATTGGCATATATTTAGGCCCAGCACACACACAGGCAGAGGAGAGAGGTCCCGTAACAGAGAATCTGGCTTCATGTCAGCAGAGAATCAGTCTGCATGTCATAGCAGAGAATGAGGCTTCACGTCAGCCACCACTGCAACAGTCCATTGGCATATATTTAGGCCCAGCACACACACAGGCAGAGGAGAGAGGTCCCGTAACAGAGAATCTGGCTTCATGTCAGCAGAGAATCAGTCTGCATGTCATAGCAGAGAATGAGGCTTCACGTCAGCCACCACTGCAACAGTCCATTGGCATATATTTAGGCCCAGCACACACACAGGCAGAGGAGAGAGGTCCCGTAACAGAGAATCTGGCTTCATGTCAGCAGAGAATCAGTCTGCATGTCATAGCAGAGAATGAGGCTTCACGTCAGCCACCACTGCAACAGTCCATTGGCATATATTTAGGCCTAGCACACAGGCAGAGCAGAGAGGTCCCGTAACAGACAATCTGGCTTCATGTCAGCAGAGAATCAGTCTGCATGTCATAGCAGAGAATGAGGCTTCACGTCACCCACCACTGCAACAGTCCATTGGCATATATTTAGGCCTAGCACACAGGCAGAGCAGAGAGGTCCCGTAACAGACGATCTGGCTTCATGTCAGCAGAGAATCAGTCTGCATGTCATAGCAGAAAATCAGGATTCACGTCACCCAGGACTGTAAGAGTCCGTTTTCATAAATTTAGGCCCAGCACCCAGGCAGAGGAGAGAGGTCCCTTAACAGACAATCTGGCTTCATGTCAGCAGAGAATCAGTCTTCATATCATAGCAGAGAATCAGGCTTCACGTCACCCACCACTGCAACAGTCCATTGGCATATATTTAGGCCTAGCACACAGGCAGAGCAGAGAGGTCCCGTAACAGACAATCTGGCTTCATGTCAGCAGAGAATCAGTCTGCATGTCATAGCAGAGAATCAGGCTTCACGTCAGCCACCACTGCAACAGTCCATTGTCATAAATTTAGGCCCAGCACCCAGGCAGAGGAGAGAGGTCCCGTAACAGACAATCTGGCTTCATGTCAGCAGAGAATTAGTCTGCATGTCATAGCAGAGAATCAGGCTTCATGTCAGCCACCACTGCAACAGTCCATTGGCATATATTTAGGCCTAGCACACAGGCAGAGGAGAGGTTCATTCAACTTTGGGTAGCCTCGCAATATAATGGTAAAATGAAAATAAAAATAGGATTGAATGAGGAAGTGCCCTGGAGTCCAATAATATATGGTTATGGGGAGGTAGTTAATGTCTAATCTGGACAAGGGACGGACAGGTCCTGTGGGATCCATGCCTGGTTCATTTTTATGAACGTCAGCTTGTCCACATTGGCTGTAGACAGGCGGCTGCGTTTGTCTGTAATGACGCCCCCTGCCGTGCTGAATACACGTTCAGACAAAACGCTGGCTGCCGGGCAGGCCAGCACCTCCAAGGCATAAAAGGCTAGCTCTGGCCACGTGGACAATTTAGAGACCCAGAAGTTGAATGGGGCCGAACCATCAGTCAGTACGTGGAGGGGTGTGCACACGTACTGTTCCACCATGTTAGTGAAATGTTGCCTCCTGCTAACACGTTGCGTATCAGGTGGTGGTGCAGTTAGCTGTGGCGTGTTGACAAAAGTTTTCCACATCTCTGCCATGCTAACCCTGCCCTCAGAGGAGCTGGCCGTGACACAGCTGCCTTGGCGACCTCTTGCTCCTCCTCTGCCTTGGCCTTGGGCTTCCACTTGTTCCCCTGTGACATTTGGGAATGCTCTCAGTAGCGCGTCTACCAACGTGCGCTTGTACTCGCGCATCTTCCTATCACGCTCCAGTGCAGGAAGTAAGGTGGGCACATTGTCTTTGTAGCGTGGATCCAGCAGGGTGGCAACCCAGTAGTCCGCACAGGTTAAAATGTGGGCAACTCTGCTGTCGTTGCGCAGGCACTGCAGCATGTAGTCGCTCATGTGTGCCAGGCTGCCCAGGGATAAGGACAAGCTGTCCTCTGTGGGAGGCGTATCGTCATCGTCCTGCCTTTCCCCCCAGCCACGCACCAGTGATGGACCCGAGCTGCGTTGGGTGCCACCCCGCTGTGACCATGCTTCATCCTCATCCTCCTCCACCTCCTCCTCATCCTCGTCCTCCTCGTCCTCCAGTAGTGGGCCCTGGCTGGCCACATTTGTACCTGGCCTCTGCTGTTGCCAAAAACCTCCCTCTGAGTCACTTCGAAGAGACTGGCCTGAAAGTGCTAAAAATGACCCCTCTTCCTCCTCCTCCTCCTCCTCCTCCTGGGCCACCTCCTCTTCCATCATCGCCCTAAGTGTTTTCTCAAGGAGACATAGAAGTGGTATTGTAACGCTGATAACGGTGTCATCGCCACTGGCCATGTTGGTGGAGTACTCGAAACAGCGCAACAGGGCACACAGGTCTCGCATGGAGGCCCAGTCATTGGTGGTGAAGTGGTGCTGTTCTGTAGTGCGACTGACCCGTGCGTGCTGCAGCTGAAACTCCACTATGGCCTGCTGCTGCTCGCACAGTCTGTCCAGCATGTGCAAGGTGGAGTTCCACCTGGTGGGCACGTCGCATATGAGGCGGTGAGCGGGAAGGCCGAAGTTACGCTGTAGCGCAGACAGGCGAGCAGCAGCAGGATGTGAACGCCGGAAGCGCGAACAGACGGCCCGCACTTTATGCAGCAGCTCTGACATGTCGGGGTAGTTGTGAATGAACTTCTGCACCACCAAATTCAGCACATGCGCCAAGCAAGGGATGTGCGTCAAATTGGCTAGTCCCAGAGCTGCAACGAGATTTCGCCCATTATCACACACCACCAGGCCGGGCTTGAGGCTCACCGGCAGCAACCACTCGTCGGTCTGTTGTTCTATACCCCGCCACAACTCCTGTGCGGTGTGGGGCCTGTCCCCCAAACATATGAGTTTCAGAATGGCCTGCTGACGTTTACCCCGGGCTGTGCTGAAGTTGGTGGTGAAGGTGTGTGGCTGACTGGATGAGCAGGTGGAAGAAGAGGAGGAGGAAGCCGAGAAGGAGGAGGTGGCAACAGGAGGCAAAGAATGTTGCCCTGCGATCCTTGGCGGCGGAAGGACGTGCGCCAAACAGCTCTCCGCCTGGGGCCCAGCTGCCACTACATTTACCCAGTGTGCAGTTAGGGAGATATAGCGTCCCTGGCCGTGCTTACTGGTCCACGTATCTGTGGTTAGGTGGACCTTGCCACAGATGGCGTTGCGCAGTGCACACTTGATTTTATCGGATACTTGGTTGTGCAGGGAAGGCACGGCTCTCTTGGAGAAGTAGTGCCGGCTGGGAACAACATACTGTGGGACAGCAAGCGACATGAGCTGTTTGAAGCTGTCTGTGTCCACCAGCCTAAATGACAGCATTTCATAGGCCAGTAGTTTAGAAATGCTGGCATTCAGGGCCAGGGATCGAGGGTGGCTAGGTGGGAATTTACGCTTTCTATCAAATGTTTGTGAGATGGAGAGCTGAACGCTGGCGTGTGACATGGTTGAGACGCTTGGTGACGGAGGTGGTGGTGGTGGTGTTGGTGGTACATCCCCTGTTTGCTGGGCGGCAGGTGCCAACGTTCTCCAGAGGCGGAGGAAGAGGCCGAGGCGGCAGCAGCAGAATAGGCCGAGGCGGCAGCAGCAGAAGAGGTAGCAGGGGGAGCCTGAGTGACTTCCTTGGTTTTAAGGTGTTTACTCCACTGCAGTTCATGCTTTGCATGCAGGTGCCTGGTCATGCAGGTTGTGCTCAGGTTCAGAACGTTAATGCCTCGCTTCAGGCTCTGATGGCACAGCGTGCAAACCACTCGGGTCTTGTCGTCAGCACAGTGTTTGAAGAAGTGCCATGCCAGGGAACTCCTTGAAGCTGCCTTTGGGGTGCTCGGTCCCAGATGGCGGCGGTCAGTAGCAGGCGGAGTCTCTTGGCGGCGGGTGTTCTGCTTTTGCCCACTGCTCCCTCTTTTGCTACGCTGTTGGCTCGGTCTCACCACTGCCTCTTCCTCCGAACTGTGAAAGTCAGTGGCACGACCTTCATTCCATGTGGGGTCTAGGACCTCATCGTCCCCTGCATCGTCTTCCACCCAGTCTTGATCCCTGACCTCCTGTTCAGTCTGCACACTGCAGAAAGACACAGCAGTTGGCACCTGTGTTTCGTCATCATCAGAGACATGCTGAGGTGGTATTCCCATGTCCTCATCATCAGGAAACATAAGTGGTTGTGCGTCAGTGCATTCTATGTCTTTCACCGCTGGGGAAGGGCTAGGTGGATGCCCTTGGGAAACCCTGCCAGCGGAGTCTTCAAACAGCATAAGAGACTGCTGCATAACTTGAGGCTGAGACAGTTTCCCTGGTATGCATGGGGGTGATGTGACAGACTGATGGGGTTGGTTTTCAGGCGCCATCTGTGCGCTTTCTGCAGAAGACTGGGTGGGAGATAATGTGAACGTGCTGGATCCACTGTCGGCCACCCAATTGACTAATGCCTGTACCTGCTCAGGCCTTACCATCCTTAGAACGGCATTGGGCCCCACCATATATCGCTGTAAATTCTGGCGGCTACTGGGACCTGAGGTAGTTGGTACACTAGGACGTGTGGATGTGGCAGAACGGCCACGTCCTCTCCCAGCACCAGAGGGTCCACTAACACCACCACGACCATGTCCACGTCCGCGTCCCTTACTAGATGTTTTTCTCATTGTTATGGTTCACCACAACAACAAATATATTATTTGGCCCAATGTATTGTATTCAAATTCAGCGGGATATAAATTTGAGGCCTAGTATTTAGGCGCTGGGTGACCGGTATGGATTTAGTGACAGAATTAGACTTGGAAATGCACAGAAGCGTGTGTGTGAAGTTATTCTGAATGACCCTATGTGCACCTTCAATATGATCTACCCTTTTAGGGATAGATTTCAAATAGCTCTGATATAGCAGAAACGACTAAATTATGAAATTGCTAAATTGGGAATTGTATTTCAACCCAGAACAAAAAATGTGCTTTGACGGACACTAAATAACTTTCCCAGCCACAACAGGACAGCGGTAACGAGAGATTTAGCGGGATATAAATTTGAGGCCTAGTATTTAGGCGCTGGGTGACAGGTATGGGTTTAGTGACAGAATTAGATTTGGAAATGCACAGTAGCGGGTGTGTGAAGTTATTCTGAATGACCCTATGTGCACCTTGAATATTATATACCCTTTTAGGGATAGATTTCAAATAGCTCTGATATAGCAGAAACCACTAAATTATGAAATTGCTAAATTGGGAATTGTATTTCAACCCAGAACAAGAAATGTGCTTGAACGGACACTAAATAACTCGCCCAGCTACAGCACTAGGGACAGATTTAGCTGGATATAAATTTGAGGCCTAGTATTTAGGCGCTGGGTGACCGGTATGGATTTAGTGACAGAATTAGACTTGGAAATGCACAGAAGCGTGTGTGTGAAGTTATTCTGAATGACCCTATGTGCACCTTGAATATTATATACCCTTTTAGGGATAGATTTCAAATAGCTCTGATATAGCAGAAACCACTAAATTATGAAATTGCTAAATTGGGAATTGTATTTCAACCCAGAACAAGAAATGTGCTTGAACGGACACTAAATAACTCGCCCAGCTACAGCACTAAGGACAGATTTAGCGGGATATAAATTTGAGGCCTAGTATTTAGGCGCTGGGTGACAGGTATGGGTTTAGTGCCAGAATTAGACTTGGAAATACACAGTAGCGGGTGTGTGTGAAGTTATTCTGAATGACCCAATGTGCACCTTGAATATTATATACCCTTTTAGGGATAGATTTCAAATAGCTCTGATATAGCAGAAACCACTAAATTATGAAATTGCTAAATTGGGAATTGTACTTCAACCCAGAACAAAAAATGTGCTTTGACGGACACTAAATATCTTTCCAAGCAACAACAGTACAGCGGTAACGAGAGATTTAGCAGGATATAAATTTGAGGCCTAGTATTTAGGCGCTGGGTGACAGGTATGGGTTTAGTGACAGAATTAGACTTGGAAATACACAGTAGCGGGTGTGTGTGAAGTTATTCTGAATGACCCAATGTGCACCTTGAATATTATATACCCTTTTAGGGATAGATTTCAAATAGCTCTGATATAGCAGAAACCACTAAATTATGAAATTGCTAAATTGGGAATTGTACTTCAACCCAGAACAAAAAATGTGCTTTGACGGACACTAAATAACTTTCCCAGCTACAACAGGACAGCGGTAACGAGAGATTTAGCGGGATATAAATTTGAGGCCTAGTATTTAGGCGCTGGGTGACAGGTATGGGTTTAGTGACAGAATTAGACTTGGAAATACACAGTAGCGGGTGTGTGTGAAGTTATTCTGAATGACCCTATGTGCACCTTCAATATGATCTACCCTTTTAGGGATAGATTTCAAATAGCTCTGATATAGCAGAAACCACTAAATTATGAAATTGCTAAATTGGGAATTGTATTTCAACCCAGAACAAAAAATGTGCTTTGACGGACACTAAATAACTTTCCCAGCTACAACAGGACAGCGGTAACGAGAGATTTAGCAGGATATAAATTTGAGGCCTAGTATTTAGGCGCTGGGTGACAGGTATGGGTTTAGTGACAGAATTAGACTTGAAAATACACAGTAGCGGGTGTGTGTGAAGTTATTCTGAATGACCCAATGTGCACCTTGAATATTATATACCCTTTTAGGGATAGATTTCAAATAGCTCTGATATAGCAGAAACCACTAAATTATGAAATTGCTAAATTGGGAATTGTACTTCAACCCAGAACAAAAAATGTGCTTTGACGGACACTAAATAACTTTCCCAGCTACAACAGGACAGCGGTAACGAGAGATTTAGCAGGATATAAATTTGAGGCCTAGTATTTAGGCGCTGGGTGACAGGTATGGGTTTAGTGACAGAATTAGACTTGAAAATACACAGTAGCGGGTGTGTGTGAAGTTATTCTGAATGACCCAATGTGCACCTTGAATATTATATACCCTTTTAGGGATAGATTTCAAATAGCTCTGATATAGCAGAAACCACTAAATTATGAAATTGCTAAATTGGGAATTGTACTTCAACCCAGAACAAAAAATGTGCTTTGACGGACACTAAATAACTTTCCCAGCTACAACAGGACAGCGGTAACGAGAGATTTAGCGGGATATAAATTTGAGGCCTAGTATTTAGGCGCTGGGTGACCGGTATGGATTTAGTGACAGAATTAGACTGGGATATGGCCAAAAAATAACCACACTATTGCTGGTTAAATGCACTTGGTGACGGGCGCAGCTTGCCCCTGATGTAGTATATGGCCAAAAAATGAACAGACTATTGCTGGTTAAATGCACTTGGTGTCACAGCTTGACCAACCACACTACTGAGGGTTAAATGCACTTGGTGACGGGCGCAGCTTGCCCCTGATGTAGTATATGGCCAAAAAATAAACAGACTATTGCTGGTTAAATGCACTTGGTGTGACAGCTTCACCCTGATGTAGGCTTTAGCCAGAAAACAACCACACCATTGAGGGTTAAATGCACTTGGTGACAGGCGCAGCTTGCCCCTGATTTTGTATATGGCCAAAAAATGAACAGACTATTGCTGGTTAAATGCACTTGGTGTGACAGCTTCACCCTGATGTAGGCTTTAGCCAAAAAACAACCACACCATTGAGGGTTAAATGCACTTGGTGACAGGCGCAGCTTGCCCCTGATTTTGTATATGGCCAAAAAATGAACAGACTATTGCTGGTTAAATGCACTTGGTGTGACAGCTTCACCCTGATGTAGGCTTTAGCCAAAAAACAACCACACCATTGAGGGTTAAATGCACTTGGTGACAGGCGCAGCTTGCCCCTGATTTTGTATATGGCCAAAAAATGAACAGACTATTGCTGGTTAAATGCACTTGGTGTGACAGCTTCACCCTGATGTAGGCTTTAGCCAAAAAACAACCACACCATTGAGGGTTAAATGCACTTGGTGACAGGCGCAGCTTGCCCCTGATTTTGTATATGGCCAAAAAATGAACAGACTATTGCTGGTTAAATGCACTTGGTGTGACAGCTTCACCCTGATGTAGGCTTTAGCCAAAAAACAACCACACCATTGAGGGTTAAATGCACTTGGTCGCAGCTTGTGCTGGCGCACCACAAGACACAAAATGGCCGCCGATCACCCCAGAAAAATGTGACTGACAAACGGTCTGGGCAGCCTAAAAACAGTGAGCAATTGAGGATCAGCAGCTCAATGATCCACAGCTGCAGATCGATCAGTTAATCAAGTCCTTTGGAGGAGTTAATCTGCCTAATCTCGCCCTACTGTCGCAGCCGCAACCTCTCCCTACGCTAATCAGAGCAGAGTGACGGGCGGCGCTATGTGACTCCAGCTTAAATAGAGGCTGGGTCACATGGTGCTCTGGCCAATCACAGCCATGCCAATAGTAGGCATGGCTGTGATGGCCTCTTGGGGCAAGTAGTATGACGCTTGTTGATTGGCTGCTTTGCAGCCTTTCAAAAAGCGCCAAGAAAGCGTCACAAAAGCGCGAAGAAAGCGACGAACACCGAACCCGAACCCGGACTTTTACGAAAATGTCCGGGTTCGGGTCCGTGTCACGGACACCCCAAAATTCGGTACGAACCCGAACTATACAGTTCGAGTTCGCTCATCCCTACTCAATAATATTAGATTTCACTCCTTCAGCACCCTAGACCGCCAAAATACTATGACTAACTCATAAACCAAAGTATGTAAAACATGTAATGTAGTATATGTAGGGAGTTGGCAGAATGAGTATGGGGGAGGGAAGGTAGCTGTCTGGTATGCTAATATATCTAGAAACACTAGAAATCCTGCACTTGTCATGGAAGCTATGTGGTGACAAAGTTAAAGGGGTTGTCCAAGATTTTTATATTGATGGCCTACACTCAGGATAGGTCATCAATATTTGACAAAGCAGCTACTTTTCTACAACACCACTATTACTTCAGCCCTTGACTCAGTCGCCGTTCTCACACACACCAAAACCCGGCAAATCAATCAACAACCCTGGAACACTAATTAGACAAAAAAATTCAGACAAGCTTCCAGAGTCGCAGAACGGCGCTGGAAGAAAACCCACTCCAAGGAGGAATTTATCTCATACAAAGAAGCTGTTCTCACATTCAAGCCTGCACTCGCCTGTTCTAAACAGGACTACTTTACGAATTGTCCATTTCGAATTGTCCTCTCACCTCTCATCCCACTCACTTTTTGATCAGAAGCAATCCAGCTTCAGACCAAATCACTGCACTGAAACTGCCCTAACCAAAGTCGTCAACGATCTGCTAGCTGCCAAAGATAAACGTCACTACTGTGCTTCTCCTTCTTGACCTTTTCTCTGCCTTCGACAGTGTTGACCACTCTCACCTCCTACAAATACTCTCTTCCTTTGGCATCAAAGACCTAGCCCTCTCCTGGATCTCCTCGTACCTCACCAACAGAACCTTCAGAGTTCCCCATTCATACACTACCTCCTCATCACGCCCCATTTCTGTTGGTGTCCCTCAAGGCTCTGTCCTGGGTCTCCTGCTTTCCTCCACTTATACATTCAGCCTGGAATAACTCATAGAGACCCATGGCTTCCAATACCACCTCTATGTTTACGACACTCAAATCTACCTCTCTGGCCCAGATATTGTTTCCCTCCTATCCAGAATCCCAGCGTGTCTTTTGACTGTAAATTAAAATTCTTCTCTTCCTGCTTCCTAAAACTCAACATGGAGAAAACCCGAATTCATTGTCTTTCCCCCGTGTAACTCAGCCCCCCTACCTGACCTGTCCATCACAGTTAATAGCACAACACTTTCTCCAGTCTCGTAGGCCCGCTGCCTGGGGGTAACATTGGATTCTGCCCTGTCCTTTAAGTCACACATCCAAACCCTCACCTCCACCTGATGTTTCCAACTTAAGAACATCTCTCATATTTGCACCTTACTAACCCCTGAGTCAACTAAAATACTAGTACATGCTTTCGTCATCTTCTGCCTGGACTACTGCAACATCATCCTGTGTGGCCTCCCATCAAGCACTCTCGCTCCTCTCTAATCTATTCTCAACTCTGCTGCGAGGTTAATTCACCTCACCCCTCGTTTCTCCTCTGCCTTCCTCCCCTGCCAATCTCTTCATTGGCTTCTGTAACACCCCAGAGTTGTGTTACGAAACTATTTTACCCCGCTACAACCTGTTAAGAGTATTTACATTGTCATCCTGTGTAATTTCGCATCATATTCTCACAAATATGCATTCTAAGCCTTGTAAATATATATTGCTGTAATTTCCATGTTCACCAGCAGGTGGCAGCAATGCGTTAGCAGGGACTTAAGACAGTTTAGTGTCTCTAGACTGGAATAGTTCATTCCAGTTTAGCTCCCCCCTCTGGGAGCAGAAGTGGGTTGTTCCCATATCCTGCCTCATAGGGAGAGAAGGAAGATAAGTTAGTGTGCCAGCCACCCCTGCAAGGAGCTCCCTGAGATAGAGAGTAAAGCCAGGATCTTGTCTTGGCTGAGACAATTGATCATCATCCCCAGCCTGAGCCTTGCAGCCTCAGCTGGTAGAAGCAAGCAGACAACTCCAGAACTCCAGGAAGAAGCATACCCTGTGAAGATAACTGAGTCAGAGTCTAGAGACCCCAGGAGAAGCTAAATTCCACCTCAGCTAGTCAGTCCCTACTACAGCAGAAGATACATTCCTGCCACATCACAGAGCTACTAAGCAGACGTCCTTTTCCTGCAAAAGCTCCAGGCACATGATAGAGCAGAAGATAATTTCCTGCCACACATTGCCAATACCTGCTGGGATCAAAGACTAATGCTGTATCTCGCTTGGATTAAAGCTGCAACTAGTAAAGACAAGTTTGAACTTTACCAAAGGTATGGATCTTAATTACTGCTGCAAATTCCTCTATTATTCCTACTAGCACCACACTCATTTTATTGCAAGCGAGCCAGGATCCAGGAGTCCAGCCGTACCCAGGTTGGAGACACCGTTGACACTATTACTGCTACCATACAGAGACATTACACCACTCTCGCTTTCCTAACCTGGTACGTGAGTTACAACACCTTAAAGGGCCCTGTGTTAGTACACTGCGCACACTGCAATTGGCGTCAATTAGACGCTGCAATTTCTGTTTAGACTATTATACGCATATCCTGACCCACTGCATAATTTGGCGTCCGTGTAACCGTACCACGGTCCGGCTCATTGCAATTCCCATTGCCCAGAGAATTCAGTTTAAAATACTTACAACTACATATAAGGCCGTCCACAACCTGTCCCCTCCTTACATCTCTGACCTGCTTTCTCGATACATCCCCACACATAATCTCAGACCTGAGTTCTCCTCTCATCTGTTCCTCACACAATCGACTACAAGATTTCACGTGTCTCTCCCCTACTCTGGAACTCACTACCCCAACACATCAGGCTCTCCCCCAACATCCAAAGCTTTAAGAGTAACCTGAAAATCCACCTTTTCAGGAAAGCCTACCATCTGAAATGAACATGCTGCCACCACACAGCCACAAGAGCAGCCTATACCCTCACCTACTGTGTTCTCCCCTTCCCTTATAGATTGTAAGCTCTTGTGGGCAGGGTCCTCTACCCCTATGCACCAGTCTGCTAATAGTTTGTTGTTCACTGTGGGTTTTTTTTCTGTGTAACCCCAGCTGGATATGCAGCACCATGGAATTAAAATAAATAATAATAATAATGGTGGGAGTCCAACTACTGGCACCCCCACCAATCAGCTATTTGAACAGACATTGGCACGAGGCAAGTGCTGCAGCATCTTCTTAAGCTCTGCCTTGGAGCGGGCGCTTGGGGTGAGATGCGCTGCTGAGCCACGCCCCTGAGCCACGCCCCCTGGTGATATAAAGCATCCTTAGCAACAGGATGCAATACTCTATTTCTCCCTGGAGCTGGCATGTGCTGGGGGAGATTAGCAGTAATTGAACAGCTGATTGCTCTATTACTGTGTGCTAGTGTTTCTGACTAATGAAGCACTGAGTCATGGACCTAACAGGTTCTGATCCAGGGACTCAGCGCTCTATTTAAACCCCTTCCTGGCTATACACCAGTGCCCGTGATAGTCTCTGACTCACTAGCTGCGTTCCTGGTTCCTTGTTCCTGTGCTTATTGGGTTGCTCGTTCCTCTGACCCCGGCTTGTCTTCTGACCATTCTCTGTCATTCATTTGATACTTTGTTGTCCATCTGGTTCTGATCTCAGCTTGTCTTCTGACAACTCTCTGCCTCTAGTTTGGTACTGCATAGCTTGTCTGGTTCTAACCCATTTACATATGACTCTGGTATTGTGTTTGTCTGTCCTTTGTTCATCTCTGCACTTAAATAGCGTAGGGACCATCATATAGTTGCGGTCTAGCTATGTAGGGCTTGTCCTGCAAGCAGGTAGGGAAAGCGGGCCTTAGGTCTAGTTGTCCTTGTCTGTCCCTACCTACAGTTGTAACATGGTTCAGCCCAGTGCCACTCAAGTGAATGGGGATGAGCTACAATACTAAGCACAACCACTATCTAATGGGCAGGCCTATGCTTGGCACGCTGCAAGTAGGGTGAGCGCAGCAGGCTCCTCAAACAGCTGATTGGCAGGGGGTCCTAGGATTCAGACCCTAGACGATCTGATATTGATGACCCATTCTGAAGGTAGGTCATCAATATTAAACAGCAGGACAAACCCTTGGTAGATGTGACTTGACAGAAGAGGGCTTTAATAGAAAAAGGTTGTGATTTTAGGGGATTTGCTCTTTATTTTTCTTATATGTGGGAGTATGTGGGAAGAAGGAGTTTTCAGCAGAATCTCAGTGCATTTAGTCAGATGTCTGTCTGCATAATTTTGTTTTTGCTAATAATTTAATCAGATTTGGATTCTGTGTACGCCACTTCTATCAGCGCTCTAATGTGCATATTAACAGCATTGCAGATGGTGCATAATGTGGTTTCAATTTTCATTCTCCTTTTAATAATAAATCCCAAATCAAGTGTGAAAATCTCTGAAAGAAGCTAATTGATTTAAAAGCAGTGGTTCACTTTTCCACCGAGCGTAGAGGCAAATCAACAGCACAGAATTTCAATTGGAAGTAAAAGGAAAGAGCAATGGCATTTAAAAGCGGAAATCTAGAAATGTAATGAACAATATTTAGTAAATGTGGTAAGCCATAATAGAGGGCAGGGAGCCTCTATTCAGGAACCTACCTGAAATTCGACAAAGGAACAGGAGCTCCTATGCATCGAAACAAAAGTGTGGAAAAGTATTTTACCATTTACCTATTGTTAGGCCTCATGCACACGACCGCTGTTTTGGTCCGCATCCAAGCTGCAGTCTTTGCGGCTTGGATGCGGACCCATTCACTTTAATGGGGCCGCAAAAGATGCGGACAGCACTCCATGTGCTGTCCGCATCCGTTGCTCCGTTCCGTGGTCTGCCCAAAAAATATAAACTGTCCTATTCTTAGGCAGTATAGGCAGTTATATTAATGGCTGGCCGTGCCGTTCCTCAAATTGCGGAACGCACACGAACGCCATCTGTGTTTTGCAGATCCGCAATTTGCGGACCGCAAAACACACAACGGTCGTGTGCATGTAGCCTTTGAGTGAGATCACTTCTGAATTTTTTACATTTCTCTAAAGAATCTAAAATGAAGCAATTTAAATAGTCTTACTGAAATATTCTACCACTGATGTGTTGCCATGGTTACAGACCACAAACAAACTATGCATAGTCTGATTCTGCTGTCATATTCCCATCCATCCCCTGCTTTTTGCCAAAGTACATTTGGTAGGTTGGCAAGCAATAGAAGTGAGTGAGCATGCACCAGTTATCCAAATGTTCGTGTATACGTCAATAGTCAGATCCCAGCCACCTCAGGCAATGCTAATCCCATGGCAGAAGATTACTCATGCTGAAGCCCAACATACGGAACCATCTTCTCCTTGACAGGCGATTTGAGCAACTACGTAAACATTAGATCATTGGCCGATTCTGACAAAATCCCAGATCTACAATCAGTTATTGATGATGTGAAACAAACGTGAAACAACTTTGCCAATAGTCTTGATTAAAATCTTGATTCTGGGGTAATCCCTACCATATCTCCCTTACGTCTTACCTTAGTTCCAAATATATAGTACGTTTGAAGGACGCAGAGGACATATAGTAGGGAGAATGTATTCAGGATCAGACCACGCAGGGTTTGTTTGTAGTCTGTTACCATGGAAACCTAAGTACTTGTAATAAACTATATAGTTATTTTCTTGCTAAATTACGATCATACAGAAATATTGGTCATTGTAAGTACTGTATATGATAGAAGATTAGTGAAGATATGCAGATATTTTTGGTACTATAGGCACCAATAGTTCTGCTGCTGGTGCATTTGTGAGATTTCATGGCCAGGTTTTCGGAGCACCGAGGATGTCGGGTCCTGTCAGTCAGCCTCACTGGGAGTGGCAAAAGGGAGAGGCGGAGTTTCAGCAGTGCTCTGAGGGGCTAGGCCAGCCCCTCTGTGCTACAGGCACTTATTTTGCATATAGCTAAAAATAATAATATCTCTGCATCAGTAATAAGGATTGCAAAGAGGAAGTGCTTGTTTTAGTCACCATGATCAACCCTGCCAGGCAGTATGCTTGGTTTGATCGAGTTCATCATGGTGAAAGATGCTCTTTAAAGGGAACCTGTCATCAACTTTATGCTGTCCATACTAACGGCAGAATAAAGTAGAGACAGGTGAGGTGATTTCAGCGGTCTGTCATTTATAAGTTAAAAGCAAGTGGTTGCCGAGAACCAACATCACAATCATTGCAGACTGAGCCTGGAAAAGAGTCCC
Organism: Bufo gargarizans; assembly: GCF_014858855.1. NCBI lineage: Eukaryota > Metazoa > Chordata > Amphibia > Anura > Bufonidae > Bufo > Bufo gargarizans. The sequence goes on from NC_058086.1 coordinate 182,747,762, forward strand.
GGACACCTGAGAAGAGTCATGGATATTGATGAATTCCTGCTCTCCTGCCACCTGCTGATGACTGACCGTCTTCTACCTAGTTTTCTCCCTTTCTCTCTAGTAGAGAACTGCCAATCATCAGCAGATGGGCGAGAGAGCAGGAGATTAGGAATAACCAGGACTCTTCTCAGGTAGATTTGACTCTTTTCAAGGCCTGGGCTGCAGTGATTATGATGCTGGTTCTCAGCAACCACTTACTTTGAGCTCATGAGTGACACTTCGCTGACATCAGCATTTCTGTCACTAATTTATGCTGCCCTCAGTGAGGTCAGAATAAAGTTGATGACAGGTTCCCTTTAAGAGGTTTACTCTCCTCGCTCCACTCAGAACACAAGCATTTTTGGCCAAGTGTGCAAGGTCAAAAAGGATAGCTGTCGGCCAGCATAGCTACTACTGGTAATCTGATTCCTGCTATACCAGAAGTTTATTCCCTTATCAATTTACTGTAGGGGGATGGGAGTAAGTCCCAAACGAGTACAGGGCAGACAAGCAATGAATTTGACAATGTCAGTGCTATTGCTTGACACAAGGCAGATTACAAAGGGCAGGTGAGATGACTGTTGCCACTGATTAAACCGTCCACTTGAAATGCTGCCAAGAGATTTTTCTTTCATTCAGTTCAAACCCAAGTTCGCTTATTTGGTGCATATGTTAATCTAAGAATCCTAAATTATACAGCAGAAGTTATTGCAATGGATCTGAAATTATCATTCTACTGTATACGCTTCTCCTGCAGACCCTAGGGGATATTGCTGTAGAAGAATCTATGCAATGACAGAAATACCTAACATAAACAATTACAAGTAAAAAAAATAAAAAATAAAAAATACAACAGTATTTTTAGGCAGGAAAAGGCAGCTTAAATTTGTTTTTCAACTAATGATTGTTACCAGGGTCGGTTTTAGACAAAATGTGGCCCTGGGCAAAATTAAAAGTGGGGCCCCAAATCTTGTAATAATGTGCTAAAAACACAGTCCGACGTCCAACACCCGACACCCCAGCCGATCAGCTGTTTGAGCAGATGGCGCATGCTGTCCCATAGACATACAGCAGTGAGCAGGAAGAGAGAACGGAGACGGCACGTGCGCACACCGTCTCCTCAATCAGCTGATCGGCAGTGGTGCCGGGTGCCCCTACAGTACTCTAGTAGTAATAATATAACCATAATGCTCCCCGTGGCTCTAATGTCCCCCTGTAGTGCTCCCCACTAGTTCCAATATATAATGCCCCCCCATAATGACAATGACAGTATATAATGTACCCCGTAGTGCCAGTATATAATGCTCCTATTCCTCCCCAGTAGTGCAAGGTATATATAATGATCTCCTTCCCGCCTTCCATGGTGCCCCCAGCAGTGCGGACAGTTAGTATAAAAAATTAAAAATAACTTCACTCCCATTGTTCCCGCCGCTGTCTGTGATGCAGACCACAGTGTTATCTGTGGCTTGTGTTGCTGTGTCCTGATGCATGTGGTCCTAATGACATCACCAGCTCAGGAGGTCGCATTGATGTCATTGCAGCTTCTTGCGCTGTTCCTAGTGGCCTGAGGCTTGTGAAGTTGGACGGCCATGAGTGCGCCTACCTTTATGGGTAGCGAAGTGGCGCCCTAGGTGGATGACTACCCTCCCTTATCCATTGTCCCGGCCCTAATTCAGAGCACATTACCGCAGGAGGTATAACAGGAGAGGACTATAACTCCTAGCATGTCTAAACTATTATTATTTAATATCAGAGCACATTACGGGGGGACGTATAAGAGGATGGGACTACAACTCCCAGCATGTCTAAGCCGTTATTATGTAATATCAGAGTACATTATAAAAGGAAGTATAAGAGGAGAGGACTACAACTCCCAGCATATACAGGGTGTTGTAATGTACCCTGATATTACATAATAATGGCCTGGACATGCTGAGATTTGTAGTTATCTCCTGTTTTACCTTCTCTTGTAATGTACTCTGATATTACATAACAAGCTGGACATGCTGGGAATTTTAGTCCTCTCCTCATACCTCATCTTGTAATGTACTCTGATATTACATAACAGGGGGTAAAAGAGGAGAGGACTACAACTTCCAGCACTTCCCTGGCACTTACATTGAATCCTTCACTTCTTCCCATGCATCACTGGTCTTCTTTTTCCTTACTTTACTGCACAGCTGAGCTCCGCCGCCTGTTCTGGTCACATGATGGTGAGGTCATTGCAGGTCCTTCATCCCCCTCTTCTCTGCTGAGCTCCGCCTCCTGCAGGTGACATCATGGCAGGTCCTACAGCTCTAGTAGAAGAGTGTTGCTGGTGTCCGGAGCTGTTAGTTTGCAGAGTAGCACTGTGGTAATGACTTGTGTTATGTGTACAGGGAGGGGGCCTTACAGCTGTCCGCCAGTCCGCTTCCAGGGACGTTCAGCTGAACAGCGGCACTGAAGCAGGGGGCCCCTTAGAGGATGGGGGCCCTGGGCAATTGCCCAGTTCGTCCCCTCTAACGCCGGCCCTGATTGTTACAATATATTAATGTCTAGTTATAAGGCTGTGGACATGTGTCTTTCACTGTTTCATAGTCAAATGGATCCTAAAGAATTTCTTTGGATCCCGTTGACTGGAAATTGCTAGATTTATAATATTTTTACGGCCAAACTATACTATAACTGTGTTGCACTGGAATTCCTTGGCCCCACCACTTTTAGTGGCACTGTAATCTTTGTTATTATCGCTGCACACAGAGGACATATCATCAATAAGATCTAGTGGCTTATTTGTGAATCATCCCATAAGAAACAAAATAATGACCCAGATTTACTAAAGTGTCTGTGCATAAACTTTGTCTAAAAAGCGACCCAAACTGAAGGAACTTGGCCAAATCTTGCACAACTAGGACATCTCCAATTTTTTACAACCCACTTAATAAGAAGGTGTTACTTAGCAGGAAAAGCATGGCTTCACAGGACAGGGGCATGCCCGAAATATTACATTTTCCACCACAATTTTATTTTAAAATTCTGTCTCAACTGATATCAGGGATGCTCAACATGTGGCCCTCCAGCTGTTGCAAAATTATAATTCCCAGCGTGCCCTAATAGGTGTAGGGTGTTCAAGCATACTGGGAGTTGTAGTTTTGCAACAGCTGGATGGCTGCAGGTTGGGCATCTCTGCTGTAGATATACTGATAGAGTTAGGCTACTTTCACACCTCCGGTTTGAATTACGGCAGGCTGTGCCGGCAGGAAACAGCCTGCCGGAATTCTCCAGATCCGACACTGCCGGACGCGGACATAATGTCCGCCCGCCAAATCCGTACTCATTCCAGCAGACAAGCGGAGAACCGGCTGGACACAAACTGCTGCGGTTTGTGTCCGGCCTATTCTCTACTTGTCTGCCAGAACAGCCATGCCGGAGTTTCACATGAGAGGTCTTAGACAAAAGATCTATCCTTTTAACAAATTTATCAGCCAGCTTGAGCACCGGTGATAAATCTGGTTCAGGTCTAGACAGCCTAAGTTTACTCCATCTATAGGACCTGGAAATCTCCCAACAAAATGAATAAAATTTGCCAAATACCATGTTCCATTGGTGTATTTTTTACACACAGACAATGACCCGCCCTGAGGATTTTAAAATCCACGTCTTGTGAATTGTTTGTGCAATTCGGCACCTTATCTGTAGTGGTTTCCCCCATAGATTTCAGTTGGGTTGTTAACATAAATGGAAAATCAGCAGCAAAAAACGCAACAAAAAAACATATAATTTCCACATACATAGGGTCCATTCACACGTCCGTGTGTGTTTTGCCGATCCACGGATAAGTGGATCCGCAAAAAACACAGACATCGGCGATGTGCGTTCCGCATTTTGCGGACCGCACATCGCCAGCACTTAATAGAAAATGCCTATTAAGACATGTTCTATTTTTTTCGGGAACGGAGTTGCGGACCCGGAAGGGCGGATCCGCAATTCCGGATCCGGGCAGCACATCGTGCTGCCCCATAGAAATGAATGGGTCCGCAATTCCGTTCCGCAAAATGGACCCATAGTGTGGATTAGGGCTCATGCACATGAACATTTTTTTTTTTCCACTTCCATTCTGTTTTTTCGCGGCCCGTATGTGGAACTACTCACTTCAATGGGGCCGCAAAAAAACGGAAATGACTCAGTATGCATTCCATGTCCGCATGGCTGTTCCGCAAAAAAACAGAACATGTCCTGGTATTGTCTGCATTACAGACAAGGATAGGACTGTTCTATTAGGAGCCGGCCCTTCCGCTCCGCAAAATGCAGAATGCACATGGCGGGTGTCCGTAATTTGAAGATACGCAATTTGGATGTGCATTTTTATGCTTTTTTGAGTGGATTTCATGTGTATACGGGTAGCCTTCTAGTTTTATAAAAATTCACTAAGATGATGTAACATAATAATCAACACAAATTGAATACAAAGAAACCATAGCATATCCAGTATATATACGCTCACACAATATGTCCACTATGTTCCAGGTGAAATTAGATGGCGGTTCAGACGCGCTTTATTTCGACGTGTACATAGAACAGATTTTTCATTCAGATCAAGCTGCAAGGAACTAACTCCAAGCAAAGATGTGACCTATTTTTCCGGCAGCAACCTGTGTGCCGTCTTATGCTTTGTGCGTAGATTTTGATGCAGGTGCAAGTAATATTGATAGGAACAAGGTGTAAATGCTTGGATGGAAGTTTCAGGAGAGAGAAATTGTTTTACATATTTGTTCCATTTCTACAATGATGAAATGAAAAGTCTTGAAATCTCTAATATTTCTATATGAAATCATTTCATATGGATTTATAAAATAACTGAAATAAGGCTGCCTTCTCCTGGACCTCCATATTCTTTTAGACTCCTAGGAAAAGCATAAGGAGGTTACACTACTGGATTCTATACAATTCAGACCAACAAAATGGTGTCATGCTCCATCGGACTCTTTATCGTGGAGTCCTGTATGTCAGTGCATGGAAACTGACCTTAAGGGGGTTTCCCATGGTACAGATATTGATGACCTGTCTTCGGAATAGGTCATCGATATCAGATCAGTGGTGGTCTAACACCCTGCATCCCCACTGATTAGCTACTTTGGGCTGCCGCCGTGCCGGAAGCTATGCGGTGTATGGATCTGGGGGCAGACCGCTCCATAAACTGTGTGGCGGCTGCGTCGGGGTAGTACAGCTCAGCTTCCAGGATAGGTCATCAATATCTGTAGCCTGGAGAACCCCTGTAAAAGGTTTCATCTTGTAGAGAAACTATAAGTAAAATAGCTATCCAAAAACATTCGAGCACACAGATTTATTAAAACAGTTGGTCTTCCCATCTACTAATAGAACTTGTGGCCATAAAGTGGTTGTCTGAGTTAAATAAAATCACGGACAGCTCCTGTAAATGGTTTAAAATAACAAAAGAATTGATACTAACCCATTTTCTCTCCTGCTTCTTCCAGTCTTGCACTCTGATCTTACCTGCTGCTGGGTGTTTTCCTGGCTGCAGTGTTGATGTCCTGTGTACTCCTGAGGGCAGTGGCTGCAGTGGTGATGTCACATGTGCTGCTGAGGTCAGTGGCTGCAGTGGTGATGTCACATGTGCTGCTGAGGTCAGTGGCTGCAGTGGTGATGTCACATGTGCTGCTGAGGTCAGTGGCTGCAGTGGTGATGTCCTGTGTACTGCTGAGGTCAGTGGCTGCAGTGGTGATGTCACATGTGCTGCTGAGGTCAGTGGCTGCAGTGGTGATGTCCTGTGTACTGCTGAGGCCGGTGATTGTCTGCAGTGTTGATATCCTGTGTACTGACAGTGATTGGCTTCAGTGGCGATGTCTTGTGTACTGCTGAGGTCAGTAGCTGCAGTGGTGATGTTACATGTGCTGCTGAGGGCAGTGGTTGCAGTGGTGATGTCCTGTGTACTGCTGAGGCCAATGATTGTCTGCAGTGGTGATGTCCTGTGTACTGCTGAGGCCAGTCATTGGCTACAGTGGTGGTGTGCCATGTACTGCTGAGGTCAGTGATTAGCTGTAGTAGTGACATTTAGTGTACTGCTGAGGCCAGTGATTGGCTGCACAGTGACCATTGTACAGAGAACGTCACTGTGGCAGTCAGCAGTAGGGAACACCAGTGCTGGAAGAAGCAAAAGACAAAAGAGGTATCAATTTTTTTTACTTTAAAGTTTAGACCATTTAAAGGGGCTGCCGTCTTTAAAAGCAAGGATAGTCCAACTAGGACACCCGATTGCAGAAGAGCTTTTAATCTGGAGAACCGCTGGAATTTATGTTTTGCAGGAGAAATGATAAAACTCTGATTGGCTTCCCCGATCATATCAGGACATTATATTTTGTGATGCCTAAAAAGCTCTGATATAAGTAGTTTATAAAGGATTTTGTTTATGGTCCATATTGATGCAGTGTCATTTTCAGATTGCCGCTCACTATGAGCACTGGTTTTTTGCCTTCTTATCTGCCTTCTAACATTAATGAAGCTTATTAAAATTGAAAGTTACAGGAGCCACACAAGGGATGTAAATATAATACATAAAAATGTCTTCTTATTATATCCTTTTTAGTCTAATTTAAAATCTCTTTAAACTTTTATGTCAGAAGTCACAGTAGAAAACATAACATTTGTGTACAGAACCCGTCTAGGGTTGTACAGGATTAGAAAGATATGGCTCTGCAGGTGGTGTCTGGTATTGCCACGTCTGGTGAACGTGGCTGAGCCTCTATACTGGACACAAGAAAGCAGCCATGTTTTTCTAATCCTGCATAACCCCTTTAAGGCCTCTTTCACACTTGCGTTGTCCGGATCCGGCGTGTACTCCACTTGCCGGAATTACACGCCAGATCCGGAAAAACGCAAGTGTACTGAAAGCATTTGAAGACGGATCCGTCTTCAAAATGCTTTCAGTGTTACTATGGCACCCAGGACGCTATTAAAGTCCTGGTTGCCATAGTCGGAGCGGGGAGCGGTATACTTACAGTCCGCGCGGCTCCCGGGGCGCTCCAGAATGACGTCAGAGCGCCCCATGCGCATGGATCATGTGATCCATGCGATCACGTCATCCATGCGCTTGGGGCGCCCTGACGTCACTCTGGAGCGCCCCGGGAGCCGCACGGATGGTAAGTATGCTGCTCCCCGCTCCCCACTACACTTTACCATGGCTGCCAGGACTTTAGCGTCCCGGCAGCCATGGTAACCATTGAGAAAAAGCTAAACGTCGCATCAGGCAATGCGCCGAAACGACGTTTAGCTTAAGGCCGGATCCGGATCAATGCCTTTCAATGGGCATTCATTCCGGATCCGGCCTTGCGGCAAGTGTTCCGGATTTTTGGCCGGAGCAAAAAGCGCAGCATGCTGCGCTATTTGCTGCGGCCAAAAAACGTTCCGTTCCGGAACGGAAGACATCCTGATGCATCCTGAAGGACGGACTGTCCATTCAGAATGCATTAGGATAATCCTGATCAGTATTCTTCCGGCATAGAGCCCCGACGACGGAACTCTATGCCGGAAGAAAAGAACGCAGATGTGAAAGAGCCCTAAGTAAGAGTTACTATAGTCGAAAGTGGGCCATACACGTTAAATGTCTGTCAGCTGAACTCATCAGTTTTGTCAAGATCGACTGACCATCTAATATACATGGGAGCCTCCCGACTCTCCCTCAACAGCAGATGTTGGGAAAGAGAAGGGTTGAGCATATTGGATTTCAACATGTCCAATCCTTTTGTTCTCAGGAAGATAAACCATCTGGCAGTGGCCTTCTCCTCTGTCCCATTCACAACACATGCATGTTCAGCAGAGTGGAGTATGCATGCATATGGTGGTGGGATCAAGAGAGATGGCAGCTGTCATTCAAAAGCTTGCATGTATGGCCAGCTCTAGACTTGATTGATCTATAATGGCTGATGAAGCTGTGAAACTACACAGCCAACCAATCACAGCAAGACTATGTAGATACAAAATAACAGGAAGCATTCAATGTAAGTTGAAAAGAAATTACCCTGATCTCAAGGAGCCTGATTCTCGAAGACTACTTCTGCAAGACACTGTTCTGTACAATATCTAACCAAATATTTCAAAAAAAATTCAACCAGTTTAGATGAGCTTCTTTAGCAGGCAGCAGCCATACAGACCAGATATTAATATACATCATACTGCAGCATTTTGGTCTGGAGATTAGTCATTAGCTCTACACGATAATATTTTTGGAATATCTATAGTAGCAATTGCTATTTATGGATGTCATCTGCTTTACTACAACCTTGGCCAAGAACTGTATGCCCTCTGGGGACCGTTCCTTGAAGAACTGATGCAAAAAAGGGTTTTGTTTTGTTTCCAAGACTAGACTAAGGCTCAGGACTCAGGAGACATTCTGCACACATTTAGAGACCGATGTGTCTACAAATAGGTCACGTACAATGGTCACGTCTTTCTTGGTGGTATCTAAAGAACTTTCAACTTAGTACTTTTGCTGAATACTATGACCACAGAAGTATAATTTTAACTTTCTAACTTATCAAAAAAGAATGTTCTTAGATCTGGAAAAGAGCATCCAATATTACAGAGGTCAGCTCCAAAAGTCTTGTCATAAGACATAAGACTATGATTATGTCAAATACAGCCATATGGGTCAACTTGACCACCAGTGATATGACTTTGTAGAAGCCTAATAGGTAGTAATTTTAAAGGTTTCTCCATGACAAGCAACCAGTAGAATAGGAAGAATAGTTCAAAAGTTAAAAAAAAGACTCAGCAGTGGTGCTGGTCCGGTACAGGTCACAGCTAAGGCTATTGATGGACTGCCAGTGGTGACATGCATGTAGATGGAAAACCACACTTCCAGTCCAATGGAAATCAGAAGAGGTGTAGAGGGAAACTCAGTGTTTGTTTAAAGACCTTTTAAATGGGCAGATAACACCGAGCAACAATGATTTTGCTACTGAGAGAAAAACCTGTGATTTATACTAAAATGAGCGCGCTGATTCCAAATATGAACTCAGAATTTGCATGACACGTCTAGATTTTAACCCCTTAAGGACCCTGGGATTTTCCATTTTTGCATTTTCATTTTTCACTCCCCGCCTTCCCATAGTCCTAGCTTTTTTATTTTTCCATTCACATAGCCTTATGAGGGCTTATTTTTTGCGGGACAAGTTTTACTTTCTAATGGCACCATTTACGGTTGCATACTATGTAGTAGGAAGCGGGGAAAAAATTCCAAATGGGGTAGGGTAGAATTGGGAAAAAACGCAATTCTGCTAAAGATTTTTTTAATATTTTTTTTACACTGTACGCTATGCGGTAAAATTGACCTGTTATCTTAATTCTCCAGGTCAGTACGGTTACAACAATACCACACTTTTATAATTAAAACCTTTGAGGAGATTTTTTTTTTGTATAACCATATTCTGACCCCTATAACTTTTTGGTAGTTATGTGTATGGGGCTACTTGAGGGCTCATTTTTTGCGGGACGATCTGTTCTTTTCAGTGATACCAATTTCTGTGCGAATTTTTGATCACTTTTTATAAAAAAATAATTGGGTAGTTGAAGTGACAAAAAATGGCAAATTGACAGTTTTTATTTTTTTTCCCATTATGCCAATTGCCGTATGCCTTTAATATTGTTATATTTTAATAGTATGGGCATTTTCTCACACGGCGATGCCCATGATGTTTATTTTTTTATTGTTTAAGTATTTTTATTTTAAGTAAAGGGGGGTGATTTTAATTTTTAGCTTTTTTTAAAAAAAAATTATATTTGCAAAAACTTTTTAAACTTTTTTTTAAAGTCACCTTGGGTGACAATAACTGGCAATCATTAGATTGCCTATTGTGTTCATTAATGTCTATATAGACACTATTGAACACTTCATTTGCACTATACCAATACAATTCTGCCACCTAGTGGCCTATATTGGTATAGTAATCTAATAGGCACCAAAGCCTGCTTGAGGCTTCAGCCTATTAGATCAATCTAACAGGTTCCCCGATCTCTGCCCGGGAAGGCTGTTACCGGAGTGGAAGTGCGCGACTTTCGCTTCCGGACTGCGCAGATGCCGTGGTCACATTTGACCATGGCATCTGAAAGGGAAAATGTATGCGATCAGCCTTATGTATGATCGGATACATGTGCCACAGGTCTCTGCTATTTAAAATGCTATGGCGCCCGCTGCACGTGCGAGCGTGCGTCATGTTTGGGTGCCGGACTTCTGCCTTACATTAAAGGGTTAAGTTATACATGCAAAGCCTATTCAGGTATAATGTTAATGCATTATACTGGAGATATTCCAATGGACATGTCCAGTCCTGTTCGGATGCACTCAGGCTGATGTCAGCAGTAAGTATATAAGGCAAGCTGGACAGATTTTGATAAAGTGATCTGTTATAGTGCTATCAGTTTGTAAACTTAAAGAGGACCTTTCACCAGAATAAAACTTCTAAAGTAACTATACAGACATGGAGAGCGGCGCCCAGGGATCCCCCTGCACTTACTGTTATACCCAGGCGCCGCTCCGTTCTCCCGTTATTGCCTCCGGTATCTTCATAGTTAGGCTCCACCCAGGGGAACCTGCCGTCGGCTCATTCTCCCATGCTGTAGCACTGGCCAATCACAGTGCTCAGCTCATAGCCTGAGAGAGAAAAAAAGCCTCTCGGGCTATGAGCTGAGCGCTGTGATTGGCCAGCGCTGCAGCATGGGAGAAGGAGGCCTCGGCAGGTTCCCCTGGGTGGAGCCTAACTATGAAGATACCGGAGGCAATAACGGGAGAACGGAGCGGCGCCCAGGTATAACAGTAAGTGCAGGGGGTCCCTGGGCGCCGCTCTACACGTCTGTATAGTTACTTTAGAAGTTTTATTCTGGTGAAAGGTCCTCTTTAAGATGGATAAACGCAAATGTGTTAACGATCCAGACAATTTCTGCTACATATGTGGCAAAAACACTACTTATGATCAGCAAAAGAATCTGACAAAGCGAGTGCGTCTTGCAGCTTGGGATGTATTTGTACTAGTAGTGCAAAACTTCCTTGTGAACAGACGAGCTGCAAACTATGCTGAATTAGTAGACAACATGCTTACAGCATATGAACAACTTGCCGAATGTCATTGAAAGTGCATTTCTTACATTCCCACCTTGACTTTTTCCCACCCAATTTGGGACAAGCGCAGTTGTGCTCAAAATAATAGCAGTGTGTTTAAAAAAGTGAATAAAGCTCAAAATCCTTCAAATAGCTTTTATTTCCATACACACAAATGCATTGGGAACACTACACATTCTATTCCAAATCAAAACATGAAGAAAAATCTATCATTGGGATATATATCAAATGTGTGTTGTTCCTCTATAAAAATTGAAGAAAAGTGAATATTAGACTGTTCAAAAAAATAGCAGTGTTTGTATTCTTCTTTACAAACTCAAACATTCACTACATAAACTGAAAAATGTTTGAAGATTTTGCTTTCCTTTGAATCACTTCACTAATATTTAGTTGTATAACCGCTGTTTCTGAGAACTGCTGTACATCTGTGTTGCTCGGAGTCAACCAACTTCTGGCCCCTGTGAACAGGTATTTCAGCCCAGGATAATTGGACTACATTCCACAGTTCTTCTCTATTTCTTGGTTTTACCTCAGAAACTGCATTTTTGATGTCACCCCACAAGTTTTCTATTGGATTAAGATCCGGGGATTGGGCTGGCCGCTCCATAACGCCAATTTTGTTGGTCTGGAACCAAGATGTTGCACGTTTACTGGTGTGTTTGGGCTCGTTCTCTTGTTGGAACAACCATTTCAAGAGCATTTCCTCTTCTGCATAAGGCTACATGACCTCTTAAATTATTCTGATGTATTCAAACTGATCCATGATCCCTGGTATGTGATAAATAGGCCCAACACCTTAGTATGAGAAACATCCCCACATCACCATGCTTGCGCCACCATGCTTCACTGTCTTCACAGTGCACTGTGGGTTTAATTCAGTGTTTGGGGGTCGTCTGACAAACTGTCTCCGGCCACTAGACCCAAAAAGAACAATTCTACTTTCATCAGTCCACAAAGTGTCTCTTTAGGCCGGTCAATGTGCTCTTTGGCAAATTGTAACCTCTTCAGCAGTGGCACATGTCTTTTTTTCAACAGTGGGACTTTTCGGGGGCTTCTTGCAGATAGCTTGGCTTCACATAGGCGTCCTCTAATTGTAACAGTGCTCACAGCTGATTGTTGGCTGAGTCCTTGCCATTTTGGCAATTCTTCTATTTATTTGAATGCTAGTTTTTCGCTTTCTTCCACGTCTTTCAGGTTTTGGTTGCCATTTTAAAGCATTTGCGATCATTTTAGCTGAGCAGCCTATCATTTTCTGCACTTCTCTATATGTTTTCCCCTCTCCAATCAACTTTTTAATCAAGGTACGCTGTTCTTCTGAACAATGTCTGGAACCCATTTTCCTCAGAATTTCAGAGAGAAATGCACTGTAACCAGCTTGCACAACATTTGCTGCCTTCCTTTCTTAAATAAGGGCAATAATTGCCACCTGTTTTTCAAAGAATAAATGACCTCACTCATTGAACTCCATACGGCTATTATTTTGAACATGCCCCTTTCAATTAGTGATTCAATTACACAGAATCAGCAGCATGTATGTCATGACTGTTGGGTCTGTTGGATTTCTTTTACTCTACTGTACCTGCTAGTAAATTATTTGTCATCTAGAAATATAATTTCTACCAAAAACAGTGGTTGATCAGGTTAGTGAGGTGTGAGATTGTGAAACAGCTATTTCTGCATAATGTCTGTACTTAAACTGTCATTTGGCATTCCGGGCACTAGAGGCCACTGTTTTGCAGCTACAGCCAGCACACTCTGAGATTTAAATATGCAAAACAGATGATGACTCATGCTGATGACTCATGCTGCTGCCTGTGAGTGAACCAGGAAGTGTGTTGATCTGACATGGTGGAAGGATTGTGCTGTGAGGGACTGAATCCGATTCCATCCTGGCTTGCAGATGTCCGGCAGTAAATGGACACTCAGAAGAAGGAGAGTAGCTGTAATATCCTTTCTGTATCCAGCTCTTTTGAAAGAGAGGTTGTCCCAGGAAGACCAGTCCAGTGTGTGGACAGAAGGCCTCACTATCAAGCAAGGCCACACGGTTGCTGAGAAGTTGGTGGCCATCTCTGGTAGGCTGCATACTCGGGCCCAGAATGGACACAGGTCAGTACACCTGGTTACTGATTGCAATATATTGTGTGGCGCCTGAAGTTACAGAGACTCGCCTAGGCCTAGCATTAGTTAGTCAGTTAGGATTTATATTGTTTTGCTAGGCTGTACTGTACTGGACTGCAGTGCAGTTATTGACTTGCAGGCTCTGCTGTGTTTGCCATTGGCTAGGGGTGTTCTCTGTAGCGGCACAGCATGACTTGCAGGCTCTGCTGTGTCCGCCATCGGCTAGGCCTGTCCAGTGGGCAGGGACATTGACTGTGGGTCCAGGATATAGCGTTTCTATGCATGTTTGTATTGCTTTGGTGATGCTTATGTTATTACTTGTCGTTTAAGTAAAGTTTTCTATTCTTGCATATTAAGCTGGTGTCAGTGTCGCTTTCCTTGTCTGTGACTTCGCTGTATTCTGGGGAGCCCACCCCGGTACACGGCTTACAGATGTTTGACTGCTATTATTTTAAACACAACTGTAAGTGACAAACATGGAGAGCGGTTCCATAAAGATATTTCTACAATGGAGAACGGGCATCAAGGCCACTGGAATCCCAACATGATGGGGGACTACTACTGGTTTTTGCAATGGGAAAATATGACCATTCACAAACACAAAAGCAGAAGACTGAAGCACTTATAACAGTACTGGCCCTTGCTCAAGTAAGACTTTTAAACTGAAAAACTAGACTTTTTGAAATTTTGTTATTCCATTACATTTTCATACACTGTTTACTATGCAAACTTTGATGTAGATCAGGTAATTGTTGTTGTAAAACTCGTTCTGTTCAAAATTATTCAATGCTTTCAAAGTGCTTATTTCATTTAGGCATACTTATGCATAGCAACATTTCATGACGTGTTACAACAATTCTGACTTTGGATTTGTAATCTGCACTCTCGATTTAGTATAGGACAAATAGTTTTTGCCCAGTAGAAGATGAAATTCAATTTTTTTTTGTGTGGTGTAATTGTCCAAACAAAGGGGCATGTGAAGATCACTGGCCGTTCATTTCCATTAATGTTGGCAGCACATCTCCTGTTTAAACAGGGTGATGTGCAGTTGGCAAACTGTAATTTTTATGTGCACATTAGCGATGCAATCAGCCGACAAACAAGCATTTGCTCATTTGTCGGCTGATCATGGGGCACTTTTATATCGGGCAATGATAAGAAAAAAGCATTTGCAATTGCCATCAAATGAACCTGTGAAATGACCTTAAAGCGGTTGTGCCAAGTTCTAAAGTTATCCCCATAGCCAAATACAGTGCTCGGCTATCTCAGAAAGCTCTATACGGAATGAATGAACCGTCAGGTTGCATTTTCGGCCTGCAACCTTATTAGGAAGGGGAGGCAGGACCACCACTGTCAGGATTGGTGGAGCTCCCAGTAGTCAGACCACAACCAATCAGATATTTATCTCATGCCCTTTGGATAGGGGATAACTTTAAAATTTTGCGCAACCACGTTAAGTTATGCAGAGATGACATCAGTGAAAGTCTATGGTGATGACAAAGTCAGCAGATGAAATTAAAGGGTTTCTGTAACTTGAATTTTCACTATTAAACTGGCTGACATTATAGCTATTCTTGTGATTATTCATGCCCCCGTTACTGCAGAATTCTTACTTTTATAATATGCAAACTAGACTCTCGGAGCGGGGGGGGGGAGATTGTGCTCCTGCTCCTAGAGGCTCCGTTCTCCCACCTCATTACACGCCCTCCAAGTCTTGATTGACAGGGCCAGGCAGTCAATCAAGACTTGGAGGGCGTGTATTAAGGTGGGAGAACGGAGCCTCTAGGAGCAGGAGCAACACCCCCCTCTCCCATAGGTTAATTTGTATATTATAAAAGTAAGAATTCTGCAATAACGAGGGCATGAATATTCACAAGAATAGCATAGTTAGGTGCAGCTGACATTAGCACATCGCTAATGTCAGCCAGTTTAATAGTGAAAATTCTAGTGACAGAAACCCTTTAATGCTCAACAATTTTAAATTCTCTTATGTTATGTAATACACTTACAAAACAGCTTGACTTTTTGAAGCCTTCCGACCACTGACTTCACTCTCATTACATATGAAGCCATAGCAGCCATTAAACTAGTAGTAGATCCAGAAGGCCACCCCTTTCTTCAAAGCAGGCAATTGAGCCCAATGAAGAGAGAAGTCATGTAGCTTAAAGGGGTTGTGCATTTGTTTTACATTGATGACTAGAGATGAGTGAAGTTTTAAAAAATTTGATTCGGCAACTTGCCAAAGTTAGCTAAGAAATTTGATTAGTTAATAATTAATTCATCATAAATCCCTATAAATTAGGTATACCCAGACCACTCTACCTTAGGGTACAGCCAAATTTAACCAGAATTTTTCAAAAAGGTCTAACTCTACCAAACCTTAATTTTGTGTGATTCGATTCACAATCAAGGTGAGGAGAGAGGGATAGATTGAGAGCTTTCCATACAATCAGAGCACTTTCAGTTTGGGTAGAATTTATTTGGACCCGAATTAAATCAGACAATTGACCATTTCAAAAAATTCACTCATCTCTAATAAAGACCTAAATTGCTAGAGTTCTAAATTCGGTAACTCCCATATATACCAAGTTACAAAGACACAAAACAATATACTAGCATTGTAATATAGATGTTTATGAACATGTTTTGAGGTAATTTACCAATTTCTTCAAGTTGATCCATTGACTATGTAAAAATAGAGTTTAGTAATTAAGGGGTCTTAATATCCCCTATACCTGGTGGTGGATCCGCCGGCCTCTACATAACTTTGGCAGATCCACCACCACTTCTAAATGTAAGCTAGCTTTCTAGCTGTCTAACATTTAGACTATCTTCTACTCCTAAACTAGGCATAGAAAATGGTAAATGAGACGGGCCTTCTGGCCCATTCCCTGTCTATCCCACACCGCTCCCACTTTTTTAGACCTGGCGTGATCGGGAAAAAGTAGCAGATAGCGGCACAAAGGACCTTTGCACCGCAATCTGCGCCAGGAATTCTCCTAATATAGGCGTATTTCTGGTTAATAAATGACCCCCTAAGTGATTTTGGGGTACAGAGCAGGACTGAGAAGACAGACTGCTAGATATTTTAGAATGGCTGCCTAAAGGTAGAAACTTGAAACCTAGAGAGAAAAGTCCCACGTAGAGCTAAAATTTGTGAAAGCTTGTGCATTCAAAAACATAATGACTAGAGTTGAGCGAACACCTGGATGTTCGGGTTCGAGAAGTTCGGCCGAACATCCCGGAAATGTTCGGGTTCGGGATCCGAACCCGATCCGAACTTCGTCCCGAACCCGAACCCCATTGAAGTCAATGGGGACCCGAACTTTTCGGCACTAAAAAGGCTGTAAAACAGCCCAGGAAAGAGCTAGAGGGCTGCAAAAGGCAGCAACATGTAGGTAAATCCCCTGCAAACAAATGTGGATAGGGAAATGAATTAAAATAAAAATTAAATAAATAAAAATTAACCAAAATCAATTGGAGAGAGGTTCCATAGCAGAGAATCTGGCTTCCCGTCACCCACCACTGGAACAGTCCATTCTCAGATATTTAGGCCCCGGCACCCAGGCAGAGGAGAGAGGTCCCGTAACAGAGAATCTGTCTTCATGTCAGCAGAGAATTAGTCTGCATGTCATAGCAGAGAATGAGGCTTCACGTCAGCCACCACTGCAACAGTCCATTGGCATATATTTAGGCCCAGCACCCAGGCAGAGGAGGGAGGTCCCGTAACAGAGAATCTGTCTTCATGTCAGCAGAGAATTAGTCTGCATGTCATAGCAGAGAATGAGGCTTCACGTCAGCCACCACTGCAACAGTCCATTGGCATATATTTAGGCCCAGCACACACACAGGCAGAGGAGAGAGGTCCCGTAACAGAGAATCTGGCTTCATGTCAGCAGAGAATCAGTCTGCATGTCATAGCAGAGAATGAGGCTTCACGTCAGCCACCACTGCAACAGTCCATTGGCATATATTTAGGCCCAGCACACACACAGGCAGAGGAGAGAGGTCCCGTAACAGAGAATCTGGCTTCATGTCAGCAGAGAATCAGTCTGCATGTCATAGCAGAGAATGAGGCTTCACGTCAGCCACCACTGCAACAGTCCATTGGCATATATTTAGGCCCAGCACCCAGGCAGAGGAGGGAGGTCCCGTAACAGAGAATCTGTCTTCATGTCAGCAGAGAATTAGTCTGCATGTCATAGCAGAGAATGAGGCTTCACGTCAGCCACCACTGCAACAGTCCATTGGCATATATTTAGGCCCAGCACACACACAGGCAGAGGAGAGAGGTCCCGTAACAGAGAATCTGGCTTCATGTCAGCAGAGAATCAGTCTGCATGTCATAGCAGAGAATGAGGCTTCACGTCAGCCACCACTGCAACAGTCCATTGGCATATATTTAGGCCCAGCACACACACAGGCAGAGGAGAGAGGTCCCGTAACAGAGAATCTGGCTTCATGTCAGCAGAGAATCAGTCTGCATGTCATAGCAGAGAATGAGGCTTCACGTCAGCCACCACTGCAACAGTCCATTGGCATATATTTAGGCCCAGCACCCAGGCAGAGGAGGGAGGTCCCGTAACAGAGAATCTGTCTTCATGTCAGCAGAGAATTAGTCTGCATGTCATAGCAGAGAATGAGGCTTCACGTCAGCCACCACTGCAACAGTCCATTGGCATATATTTAGGCCCAGCACCCAGGCAGAGGAGGGAGGTCCCGTAACAGAGAATCTGTCTTCATGTCAGCAGAGAATTAGTCTGCATGTCATAGCAGAGAATGAGGCTTCACGTCAGCCACCACTGGAACAGTCCATTCTCAGATATTTAGGCCCCGGCACCCAGGCAGAGGAGAGAGGTCCCGTAACAGAGAATCTGTCTTCATGTCAGCAGAGAATTAGTCTGCATGTCATAGCAGAGAATGAGGCTTCACGTCAGCCACCACTGCAACAGTCCATTGGCATATATTTAGGCCCAGCACCCAGGCAGAGGAGAGAGGTCCCGTAACAGACAATCTGGCTTCATGTCAGCAGAGAATCAGTCTTCATATCATAGCAGAGAATCAGGCTTCACGTCACCCACCACTGTAAGAGTCAATTTTCATAAATTTAGGCCCAGAACCCAGGCAGAGGAGAAAGGTCCCGTAACAGACAATCTGGCTTCATGTCAGCAGAGAATCAGTCTTCATATCATAGCAGAGAATCAGGCTTCACGTCACCCACCACTGTAAGAGTCAATTTTCATAAATTTAGGCCCAGAACCCAGGCAGAGGAGAAAGGTCCCGTAACAGACAATCTGGCTTCATGTCAGCAGAGAATCAGTCTTCATATCATAGCAGAGAATCAGGCTTCACGTCACCCACCACTGTAAGAGTCAATTTTCATAAATTTAGGCCCAGAACCCAGGCAGAGGAGAAAGGTCCCGTAACAGACAATCTGGCTTCATGTCAGCAGAGAATCAGTCTTCATATCATAGCAGAGAATCAGGCTTCACGTCACCCACCACTGTAAGAGTCAATTTTCATAAATTTAGGCCCAGAACCCAGGCAGAGGAGAAAGGTCCCGTAACAGACAATCTGGCTTCATGTCAGCAGAGAATCAGTCTTCATATCATAGCAGAGAATCAGGCTTCACGTCACCCACCACTGTAAGAGTCAATTTTCATAAATTTAGGCCCAGAACCCAGGCAGAGGAGAAAGGTCCCGTAACAGACAATCTGGCTTCATGTCAGCAGAGAATCAGTCTTCATATCATAGCAGAGAATCAGGCTTCACGTCACCCACCACTGTAAGAGTCAATTTTCATAAATTTAGGCCCAGAACCCAGGTAGAGGAGAAAGGTCCCGTAACAGACAATCTGGCTTCATGACAGCAGAGAATCAGTCTGCATGTCATAGCAGAGAATCAGGCTTCACGTCAGCCACCACTGCAACAGTCCATTGTCATAAATTTAGGCCCAGCACCCAGGCAGAGGAGAGAGGTCCCGTAACAGACAATCTGGCTTCATGTCAGCAGAGAATTAGTCTGCATGTCATAGCAGAGAATCAGGCTTCATGTCAGCCACCACTGCAACAGTCCATTGGCATATATTTAGGCCTAGCACACAGGCAGAGGAGAGGTTCATTCAACTTTGGGTAGCATCGCAATATAATGGTAAAATGAAAATAAAAATAGGATTGAATGAGGAAGTGCCCTGGAGTCCAATAATATATGGTTATGGGGAGGTAGTTAATGTCTAATCTGGACAAGGGACGGACAGGTCCTGTGGGATCCATGCCTGGTTCATTTTTATGAACGTCAGCTTGTCCACATTGGCTGTAGACAGGCGGCTGCGTTTGTCTGTAATGACGCCCCCTGCCGTGCTGAATACACGTTCAGACAAAACGCTGGCTGCCGGGCAGGCCAGCACCTCCAAGGCATAAAAGGCTAGCTCTGGCCACGTGGACAATTTAGAGACCCAGAAGTTGAATGGGGCCGAACCATCAGTCAGTACGTGGAGGGGTGTGCACACGTACTGTTCCACCATGTTAGTAAAATGTTGCCTCCTGCTAACACGTTGCGTATCAGGTGGTGGTGCAGTTAGCTGTGGCGTGTTGACAAAAGTTTTCCACATCTCTGCCATGCTAACCCTGCCCTCAGAGGAGCTGGCCGTGACACAGCTGCCTTGGCGACCTCTTGCTCCTCCTCTGCCTTGGCCTTGGGCTTCCACTTGTTCCCCTGTGACATTTGGGAATGCTCTCAGTAGCGCGTCTACCAACGTGCGCTTGTACTCGCGCATCTTCCTATCACGCTCCAGTGCAGGAAGTAAGGTGGGCACATTGTCTTTGTAGCGTGGATCCAGCAGGGTGGCAACCCAGTAGTCCGCACAGGTTAAAATGTGGGCAACTCTGCTGTCGTTGCGCAGGCACTGCAGCATGTAGTCGCTCATGTGTGCCAGGCTGCCCAGGGGTAAGGACAAGCTGTCCTCTGTGGGAGGCGTATCGTCATCGTCCTGCCTTTCCCCCCAGCCACGCACCAGTGATGGACCCGAGCTGCGTTGGGTGCCACCCCGCTGTGACCATGCTTCATCCTCATCCTCCTCCACCTCCTCCTCATCCTCGTCCTCCTCGTCCTCCAGTAGTGGGCCCTGGCTGGCCACATTTGTACCTGGCCTCTGCTGTTGCAAAAAACCTCCCTCTGAGTCACTTCGAAGAGACTGGCCTGAAAGTGCTAAAAATGACCCCTCTTCCTCATCCTCCTCCTCCTCCTCCTGGGCCACCTCCTGTTCCATCATCGCCCTAAGTGTTTTCTCAAGGAGACATAGAAGTGGTATTGTAACGCTGATAACGGTGTCATCGCCACTGGCCATGTTGGTGGAGTACTCGAAACAGCGCAACAGGGCACACAGGTCTCGCATGGAGGCCCAGTCATTGGTGGTGAAGTGGTGCTGTTCTGTAGTGCGACTGACCCGTGCGTGCTGCAGCTGAAACTCCACTATGGCCTGCTGCTGCTCGCACAGTCTGTCCAGCATGTGCAAGGTGGAGTTCCACCTGGTGGGCACGTCGCATATGAGGCGGTGAGCGGGAAGGCCGAAGTTACGCTGTAGCGCAGACAGGCGAGCAGCAGCAGGATGTGAACGCCGGAAGCGCGAACAGACGGCCCGCACTTTATGCAGCAGCTCTGACATGTCGGGGTAGTTGTGAATGAACTTCTGCACCACCAAATTCAGCACATGCGCCAAGCAAGGGATGTGCGTCAAATTGGCTAGTCCCAGAGCTGCAACGAGATTTCGCCCATTATCACACACCACCAGGCCGGGCTTGAGGCTCACCGGCAGCAACCACTCGTCGGTCTGTTGTTCTATACCCCGCCACAACTCCTGTGCGGTGTGGGGCCTGTCCCCCAAACATATGAGTTTCAGAATGGCCTGCTGACGTTTACCCCGGGCTGTGCTGAAGTTGGTGGTGAAGGTGTGTGGCTGACTGGATGAGCAGGTGGAAGAAGAGGAGGAGGAAGCCGAGAAGGAGGAGGTGGCAACAGGAGGCAAAGAATGTTGCCCTGCGATCCTTGGCGGCGGAAGGACGTGCGCCAAACAGCTCTCCGCCTGGGGCCCAGCTGCCACTACATTTACCCAGTGTGCAGTTAGGGAGATATAGCGTCCCTGGCCGTGCTTACTGGTCCACGTATCTGTGGTTAGGTGGACCTTGCTACAGATGGCGTTGCGCAGTGCACACTTGATTTTATCGGATACTTGGTTGTGCAGGGAAGGCACGGCTCTCTTGGAGAAGTAGTGCCGGCTGGGAACAACATACTGTGGGACAGCAAGCGACATGAGCTGTTTGAAGCTGTCTGTGTCCACCAGCCTAAATGACAGCATTTCATAGGCCAGTAGTTTAGAAATGCTGGCATTCAGGGCCAGGGATCGAGGGTGGCTAGGTGGGAATTTACGCTTTCTATCAAATGTTTGTGAGATGGAGAGCTGAACGCTGGCGTGTGACATGGTTGAGACGCTTGGTGACGGAGGTGGTGGTGGTGGTGTTGGTGGTACATCCCCTGTTTGCTGGGCGGCAGGTGCCAACGTTCCTCCAGAGGCGGAGGAAGAGGCCGAGGCGGCAGCAGCAGAATAGGCCGAGGCGGCAGCAGCAGAAGAGGTAGCAGGGGGAGCCTGAGTGACTTCCTTGGTTTTAAGGTGTTTACTCCACTGCAGTTCATGCTTTGCATGCAGGTGCCTGGTCATGCAGGTTGTGCTCAGGTTCAGAACGTTAATGCCTCGCTTCAGGCTCTGATGGCACAGCGTGCAAACCACTCGGGTCTTGTCGTCAGCACATTGTTTGAAGAAGTGCCATGCCAGGGAACTCCTTGAAGCTGCCTTTGGGGTGCTCGGTCCCAGATGGCGGCGGTCAGTAGCAGGCGGAGTCTCTTGGCGGCGGGTGTTCTGCTTTTGCCCACTGCTCCCTCTTTTGCTACGCTGTTGGCTCGGTCTCACCACTGCCTCTTCCTCCGAACTGTGAAAGTCAGTGGCACGACCTTCATTCCATGTGGGGTCTAGGACCTCATCGTCCCCTGCATCGTCTTCCACCCAGTCTTGATCCCTGACCTCCTGTTCAGTCTGCACACTGCAGAAAGACGCAGCAGTTGGCACCTGTGTTTCGTCATCATCAGAGACATGCTGAGGTGGTATTCCCATGTCCTCATCATCAGGAAACATAAGTGGTTGTGCGTCAGTGCATTCTATGTCTTTCACCGCTGGGGAAGGGCTAGGTGGATGCCCTTGGGAAACCCTGCCAGCGGAGTCTTCAAACAGCATAAGAGACTGCTGCATAACTTGAGGCTGAGACAGTTTCCCTGGTATGCATGGGGGTGATGTGACAGACTGATGGGGTTGGTTTTCAGGCGCCATCTGTGCGCTTTCTGCAGAAGACTGGGTGGGAGATAATGTGAACGTGCTGGATCCACTGTCGGCCACCCAATTGACTAATGCCTGTACCTGCTCAGGCCTTACCATCCTTAGAACGGCATTGGGCCCCACCATATATCGCTGTAAATTCTGGCGGCTACTGGGACCTGAAGTAGTTGGTACACTAGGACGTGTGGATGTGGCAGAACGGCCACGTCCTCTCCCAGCACCAGAGGGTCCACTAACACCACCACGACCATGTCCACGTCCGCGTCCCTTACTAGATGTTTTTCTCATTGTTATGGTTCACCACAACAACAAATATATTATTTGGCCCAATGTATTGTATTCAAATTCAGCGGGATATAAATTTGAGGCCTAGTATTTAGGCGCTGGGTGACCGGTATGGATTTAGTGACAGAATTAGACTTGGAAATGCACAGAAGCGTGTGTGTGTGAAGTTATTCTGAATGACCCAATGTGCACCTTGAATATTATATACCCTTTTAGGGATAGATTTCAAATAGCTCTGATATAGCAGAAACCACTAAATTATGAAATTGCTAAATTGGGAATTGTACTTCAACCCAGAACAAAAAATGTGCTTTGACGGACACTAAATATCTTGCCCAGCAACAACAGTACAACGGTGGGTAACGAGAGATTTAGAGGGAATTAAATTTGAGGCCTAGTATTTAGGCGCTGGGTCACCGGTATGGATTTAGTGACAGAATTAGACTTGGAAATACACAGTAGCGGGTGTGTGTGAAGTTATTCTGAATGACCCTATGTGCACCTTCAATATTATATACCCTTTTAGGGATAGATTTCAAATAGCTCTGATATAGCAGAAACCACTAAATTATGAAATTGCTAAATTGGGAATTGTACTTCAACCCAGAACAAAAAATGTGCTTTGACGGACACTAAATATCTTGCCCAGCAACAACAGTACACCGGTGGGTAACGAGAGATTTAGAGGGAATTAAATTTGAGGCCTAGTATTTAGGCGCTGGGTCACCGGTATGGATTTAGTGACAGAATTAGACTTGGAAATACACAGTAGCGGGTGTGTGTGAAGTTATTCTGAATGACCCTATGTGCACCTTCAATATTATATACCCTTTTTGGGATAGATTTCAAATAGCTCTGATATAGCAGGAACCACTAAATTATGAAATTGCTAAATTGGGAATTGTACTTCAACCCAGAACAAAAAATGTGCTTTGACGGGCACTAAATAACTTTCCCAGCTACAACAGGACAACGGTAACGAGAGATTTAGAGGGATTTAAATTTGAGGCCTAGTATTTAGGCGCTGGGTGACAGGTATGGGTTTAGTGACAGAATTAGACTTGGAAATACACAGTAGCGGGTGTGTGTGAAGTTATTCTGAATGACCCTATGTGCACCTTCAATATTATATACCCTTTTTGGGATAGATTTCAAATAGCTCTGATATAGCAGAAACCACTAAATTATGAAATTGCTAAATTGGGAATTGTACTTCAACCCAGAACAAAAAATGTGCTTTGACGGACACTAAATATCTTGCCCAGCAACAACAGTACAGCGGTGGGTAACGAGAGATTTAGAGGGAATTAAATTTGAGGCCTAGTATTTAGGCGCTGGGTCACCGGTATGGATTTAGTGACAGAATTAGACTTGGAAATACACAGTAGCGGGTGTGTGTGAAGTTACTCTGAATGACCCTATGTGCACCTTCAATATTATATACCCTTTTTGGGATAGATTTCAAAGAGCTCTGATATAGCAGGAACCACTAAATTATGAAATTGCTAAATTGGGAATTGTATTTCAACCCAGAACAAGAAATGTGCTTGAACGGACACTAAATAACTCGCCCAGCTACAGCACTAGGGACAGATTTAGCTGGATATAAATTTGAGGCCTAGTATTTAGGCGCTGGGTGACAGGTATGGGTTTAGTGACAGAATTAGACTTGGAAATACACAGTAGCGGGTGTGTGTGAAGTTATTCTGAATGACCCTATGTGCACCTTCAATATTATATACCCTTTTAGGGATAGATTTCAAATAGCTCTGATATAGCAGAAACCACTAAATTATGAAATTGCTAAATTGGGAATTGTACTTCAACCCAGAACAAAAAATGTGCTTTGACGGACACTAAATATCTTGCCCAGCAACAACAGTACAGCGGTGGGTAACGAGAGATTTAGAGGGAATTAAATTTGAGGCCTAGTATTTAGGCGCTGGGTCACCGGTATGGATTTAGTGACAGAATTAGACTTGGAAATACACAGTAGCGGGTGTGTGTGAAGTTATTCTGAATGACCCTATGTGCACCTTCAATATTATATACCCTTTTTGGGATAGATTTCAAATAGCTCTGATATAGCAGGAACCACTAAATTATGAAATTGCTAAATTGGGAATTGTACTTCAACCCAGAACAAAAAATGTGCTTTGACGGGCACTAAATAACTTTCCCAGCTACAACAGGACAACGGTAACGAGAGATTTAGAGGGATTTAAATTTGAGGCCTAGTATTTAGGCGCTGGGTGACAGGTATGGGTTTAGTGACAGAATTAGACTTGGAAATACACAGTAGCGGGTGTGTGTGAAGTTATTCTGAATGACCCTATGTGCACCTTCAATATTATATACCCTTTTTGGGATAGATTTCAAATAGCTCTGATATAGCAGAAACCACTAAATTATGAAATTGCTAAATTGGGAATTGTACTTCAACCCAGAACAAAAAATGTGCTTTGACGGACACTAAATATCTTGCCCAGCAACAACAGTACACCGGTGGGTAACGAGAGATTTAGAGGGAATTAAATTTGAGGCCTAGTATTTAGGCGCTGGGTCACCGGTATGGATTTAGTGACAGAATTAGACTTGGAAATACACAGTAGCGGGTGTGTGTGAAGTTATTCTGAATGACCCTATGTGCACCTTCAATATTATATACCCTTTTTGGGATAGATTTCAAATAGCTCTGATATAGCAGGAACCACTAAATTATGAAATTGCTAAATTGGGAATTGTACTTCAACCCAGAACAAAAAATGTGCTTTGACGGGCACTAAATAACTTTCCCAGCTACAACAGGACAACGGTAACGAGAGATTTAGAGGGATTTAAATTTGAGGCCTAGTATTTAGGCGCTGGGTGACAGGTATGGGTTTAGTGACAGAATTAGACTTGGAAATACACAGTAGCGGGTGTGTGTGAAGTTATTCTGAATGACCCTATGTGCACCTTCAATATTATATACCCTTTTTGGGATAGATTTCAAATAGCTCTGATATAGCAGAAACCACTAAATTATGAAATTGCTAAATTGGGAATTGTACTTCAACCCAGAACAAAAAATGTGCTTTGACGGACACTAAATATCTTGCCCAGCAACAACAGTACAGCGGTGGGTAACGAGAGATTTAGAGGGAATTAAATTTGAGGCCTAGTATTTAGGCGCTGGGTCACCGGTATGGATTTAGTGACAGAATTAGACTTGGAAATACACAGTAGCGGGTGTGTGTGAAGTTACTCTGAATGACCCTATGTGCACCTTCAATATTATATACCCTTTTTGGGATAGATTTCAAAGAGCTCTGATATAGCAGGAACCACTAAATTATGAAATTGCTAAATTGGGAATTGTATTTCAACCCAGAACAAGAAATGTGCTTGAACGGACACTAAATAACTCGCCCAGCTACAGCACTAGGGACAGATTTAGCTGGATATAAATTTGAGGCCTAGTATTTAGGCGCTGGGTGACCGGTATGGATTTAGTGACAGAATTAGACTGGGATATGGCCAAAAAATGAACAGACTATTGCTGGTTAAATGCACTTGGTGTGACAGCTTCACCCTGATGTAGGCTTTAGCCAAAAAACAACCACACCATTGAGGGTTAAATGCACTTGGTGACAGGCGCAGCTTGCCCCTGATTTTGTATATGGCCAAAAAATGAACAGACTATTGCTGGTTAAATGCACTTGGTGTGACAGCTTCACCCTGATGTAGGCTTTAGCCAAAAAACAACCACACCATTGAGGGTTAAATGCACTTGGTGACAGGCGCAGCTTGCCCCTGATTTTGTATATGGCCAAAAAATGAACAGACTATTGCTGGTTAAATGCACTTGGTGTGACAGCTTCACCCTGATGTAGGCTTTAGCCAAAAAACAACCACACCATTGAGGGTTAAATGCACTTGGTGACAGGCGCAGCTTGCCCCTGATTTTGTATATGGCCAAAAAATGAACAGACTATTGCTGGTTAAATGCACTTGGTGTCACAGCTTCACCCTGATGTAGGCTTTAGCCAAAAAACAACCACACCATTGAGGGTTAAATGCACTTGGTCGCAGCTTGTGCTGGCGCACCACAAGACACAAAATGGCCGCCGATCACCCCAGAAAAATGAGACTGACAAACGGTCTGTGCAGCCTAAAAACAGTGAGCAATTGAGGATCAGCAGCTCAATGATCCACAGCTGCAGATCGATCAGTTAATCAAGTCCTTTGGAGGAGTTAATCTGCCTAATCTCGCCCTACTGTCGCAGCCGCAACCTCTCCCTACGCTAATCAGAGCAGAGTGACGGGCGGCGCTATGTGACTCCAGCTTAAATAGAGGCTGGGTCACATGGTGCTCTGGCCAATCACAGCCATGCCAATAGTAGGCATGGCTGTGATGGCCTCTTGGGGCAAGTAGTATGACGCTTGTTGATTGGCTGCTTTGCAGCCTTTCAAAAAGCGCCAAGAAAGCGTCACAAAAGCGCGAAGAAAGCGACGAACACCGAACCCGAACCCGGACTTTTACGAAAATGTCCGGGTTCGGGTCCGTGTCACGGACACCCCAAAATTCGGTACGAACCCGAACTATACAGTTCGAGTTCGCTCATCCCTAATAATGACCCTAGTTGTCTATATCATCTGAAAGGTCTACAAAGAATATAAAAAAACAAATGTTACTTTTTCCCTGTTTGTGGAATTGTTTCTAGTTTTATACCTTTCCCAAAAACCTATCATTTAAAAAAAATTGTGCTAAATAAAAACATTTCTATAAATTGGACAAAGAGATTTTAGGGATTTGTGTGTATTTTTTTCATTTTGCTGCAAAACCTCTACACTGCTGGAGAAATTAGGACTTAGTCTGATGTTCAATGTCCCGGAAAGATTAATAGACCAAAATTAGCGAAATTCAGGCCAGTTAAATTAGGAGATCAGCCGGATACGAACCATGAAAAAAGGGGCTTTGCACAAAATAAGCGTAAATCAGAGAGGGCCCTCAGGACTTTTGACGTTTTATACTGTTTGCTTGACTGCAATTATGACCACATGGGGCCCTATGAAAAAGATAAGGCACAAATGTATTTGCATGAAGCAGATTATGTCTTTCACTTACTGCATGAGTGACAAGCAATTCACTGGCACTCGCATTAACTGTTCATCAGCGATTGTCTCTGTAACTGGCTCTAAGCACTTACAAAGACAAGGAGGATCATTTTAAAATCCATACAGAAATATTACACATGCTCGGCCCCCCATTCCTTTGTTAGTTAACACATAGCTACCCAGCTGGTATGGCAATATACACTTAATACTCCAATATAGTGTTATAACAGAAGAATAATGCCATTGCGAAATGGTGCATATCTATAGTGGGAAAACCTGTACACCCAAAAAACTGAAAGATAGTGCCACAAGATACCTAATGTACAGGAGAATGCCTATATGGATGAAGGGCTCACTTATTTTTTTATGATACACACTTATATAGCAGCGCTTTACACACATTAGTATCAGGCTGTCCCCAGTGGAGCTCACAATCTAAGATCCCTATCAGTATGTCTTTGGATGTGGGAGGAAACCCACGCAAACACTGGGAGAACATACAAACTCCATGCAGATGTTGTCCTTGGTTGGATTTGAATCCAAGGATCCCAGTGTTGCAAGACACCAGTGTTAACCACTGAGCTACCATGTTGTCCATATCTGTCCATCTTTAGTAGCATTTTAATGTGTATTGAGAATTGGAGTTGGGTGACTCGATTCTAAACAAATCAGATTCAGCCCAAATTTTTTTTTTATCTGGAGTCGGGCAAATTTTGGAGAGGGAGAGAAACACATTAATAAAAAAAAATTAAAAAAAAATTGGGAGACAAGAGAGAAAAATAGGAGTTCTCGGAGTCCTACGCAAATTTTCAGACCAATTGAAGCACTTTTGATTTAGGTACAATCGGTTCGGACCCGAATCGAACCAGTCAAATGAGCTGAATTGAACCCGAATCGAATTTTGAGACATTTGCTCATCTCTAATTGGGATATATCATTTTCCTACAGTATACAACAAAAGCCTAGGTCAGGGATCAGCAATCTCCGGCACTTCAGCTGTGGTGAAACTTCAACTCCCAGCATGCTCCATTCTATGGGATTCCTGAAAACAGCCAAGCAAGTGTGCATGGTGGGAGTTGTAGTGTGACCACAGCTGGAGTGTCGGAGGTTTCTGATCCCTGGCTTAGGTTTTGCATATACAGTAAGATGTTTGACCTACACTCTTGCAGTTTTGCACAGGATCCCATGTATTATCCCAACCCTCCCTCCTCCTTCAGGCCTCGGCTTACATAAGGTGCATGTAAATACCGTGGAGGCCTGTGGACTTATGTAATGTTTATGCAGCGTAGATGGTAGGAAAACGGATCAAACCCCATCACAATTCGGCAAAGCATCTCATGTAAGGAAAGTCAGTTGAGTGCTGTCAAGCTTTCACAGCGCTGTTCATCAGATCAAAGTACTCTTAATGATCAGTTGTAATTTGCTAAATAATGTCTCTCGTTTCTTTCTCTCTAAATGTAATTTCAGCAGCTGCAGAAAATCACTAATTTCTTTCATTTGTGTGTTTTTCAATGCCGGGTAATTTACAGGGGGAAAAAAAAAGGCAAAAAAACCTGTTCGATAAAATGTTGAGTGTATACATGTCAATGACGAGAAGGGTTGCGTTTTTTTTATTCCGTTGGCGTTTTGGAAAGCGCCGATGTTGGAGGTGGATACTGTTTTATGATGTCTGAATGAAGTGCCAGCCATTAGACGTATGCATTGCAACCATCAGGAATTAGCCTGTTTTTTTTCTTCTGCTCGTGCTTTTGTCTGTACTCAAAATCCAGAAGGATGGGCATAATATATGCAAGACTTAAGGATAGGGGTTGCTTCCAAATCGACTATGCTAAACAATGCACGGAATTCGAACGAAAAGGCTAGACAGACCCAAACAGAAGTATGCCGTTGACTCGTTGCGAACACTAGATGCAACGCTCATATGAGTACAAGTCATGGTTTATTTTGCCAACACAAGTACCGTATTAACCCCTGCCGTGCCACTGAGCTACTACCCCCGTGCCCTAGAAGCTGCGTATCGGTGTGCAAGCTTCGTCAGGATGCTTCACGGCGCCGTGATATATTCTTTTAATCTCCGAAAAAGCTGCAGCTTTTGCTTCAGACCCGATAATCACAATTTCACCTTGCTCATTATTGCCTGCAATAATTTCAACTTAGACAGATTCCTCAAGTTTGTACATGACTTCCCTGGGTTATTACCCAGCTGTGCCGGCTGAGCGGGGAGATAACCACATCCACAGCCTCTTATCTGTAATGATGTAATACATCCCAGCACTGGGTCGAGATGATTGGGGAATAATGGGATTGTAGGAAACTGCAGAGATGACAACGCAGCAATGCCTCCTGTCGCTTGTAACGCGCCATCGTCTGACACGGAACAGGCAAAGGGAATAGGAAAAATCAAGGCTAATTCGCCTCGGAATTAAGTTACGGTAGTCATTTTTCCAGTCTACCAGCTGTTTGTTTTTCAAACCGGAGAAGCGAAAAGGCACACACCCTGTGAAATTCCTGGACGCCGCCACTAACGCAGCCTGCTCATTTCGCCGCTTTTTGCAATTAGGTGCAATGGCTTAATTAACAAGTTATTTTTAGATGCACCGCTATAATGATGGAACGGAGGAAAAAACTCCGGCATTGTCTGTTACCGATACTTCCTGCCAGGGCGCAATCTGCTGCGATCAGTGAATAGCACAAACACACTGCGCTTACCTTCTGCAGGAGCTGAGAACCTGAGTATTTTGCTGCTATGGATTTGATCTCTCCACCAAATGCCGAGGCCCAGAGCTTTACCCTAGGACGACAAGACAGGAAGGGAAACGTAAATGCACCGGCTTTATTTCAGTAAGAAAAAAAATTTTCATTGAACACCCCCACCCCCCGCTTAGAAAAACTAACAGCACAGCAAAAACAGGACATAGGAGCTGCATGCAAATCCAAGGCAAATCTGCATCTAGCAAGGTAAGGCCTGTGTCTTGTGCCTCTGCTGCAGCTCCTATCTTTTAAAATTGTAACAAGGAAGCTTTTGCTTTACTTTTTAGCTGGGCACGGATCCGGTTCATTCACCACTAATTTAACGCCGCAACGGAATGCGGATAAAAATGACAATATCTAAAGGACGCTTGCAAAAGCGTATAGCAAGGTCAGACATATGCAGCAGGTAAAGGAAATGGAAGTGGCAATGAAAAAAAAAAAAAAGCCCATAGTCTTCTTTCCACACGACTGCCTTTAATTGGGTACGTTAAAAAAAAAAAAAAAAAAAAAAAAAAAAAAATATCTGCAGTCTCTTAAACTTGCATCCTAACAGATAAGTTCATACAGCGTCTTCAGCCATGAATGAAATACGCAAAAATAAAAAAAATAAAACGACTTACATAGATAAGGGGATCTGCTGCTCCGATCCAGTTGCTGGTTTCAGCGTCGAGTTCAAGGCTATCCAGAAGAAAAAGATCCCAATGGCTAGTGGAATAGTGAAAATCACTTGCATGGTTCCTGGTCTTGTGCCTGGAGAGGTTCGTACAGTAAGAGGAAAAAGTCAGGCTGGTTCTTCTTGGTAGAAGCAGTTTTGAAGAAATCAGAGTTGATCATTCATCATTGTCCATCCTGGCACAGTCCTCAGGATTGTGGTGCAAGAGTAGGAAAACCTTCGATGACTCGAAAAAAAGTTGTGTCCTTGGCAACGGGAAGCGTGATGTACCAGTACTGCAGCCTCGTGCCTTTACTTCTGTACAACTCTGCAGTAAGCAGTGCACTGGAGTTACTTCCCTTGACCTACTGGGAGACTAGAGAGCTCTTAGCTGCAAGAAAGAAGACTATTGATTCCAACTGTGCTGCCTGTCCTCTCACAATTACTGCTCACTTTACAAATGGGAAGCTGCCTTCAGGTCTCCTTTTCTGTTCCCGGTAACCTCCAGCCTTCATCCCATATCAAGTCTAGCACTGGTTCACTGGAGCAGGAATGGACATTAATGGAAAAGTGCTGACAAATAGAAAAAGAAGGGAAGTTGTGCAAGATGGACCAAGCGGAAAAAATCTATTGAAGACCAACGTGTAGGGACGAGTTGACGAGGGAGCAGTTATATGGCAAGCGAGTCTTCTCAGAGGGACGGTCGATGAACAGTCGCTGGGGGGGTCTTGTGTTGACGGCGAGTGAGGAGTAAAGGGGGGGGGAGCTGACACGAGGGACAATGAACACCCACCAGAGAGAGTTTTCCCCCCCAATTCATTCAGCGTCGTACTGCATAGCAGCTTTTCTTGTGCGAACAGCTACAGTACAACCACCCAAACAGCAGCGGAGAGGACGACGAGAGCAGGACCCTAGCTGACATGTCATGTTGGTATCTCGCCCCGGCTTGTCTCAATGAAGTCATAGGTTGCCTGTCCCCGTGCATCGAGGCATGCTTCCATCATATCGCAGCTGCAGCAGCTGCTCCAGAAATCCCGAGAAGGAAAAAAAAGGCAGCCTTGCTAGATCAATGCAGGCTAAGTGACTGGAGACCATGAATAAATTATTAATTTCGGTTTGAGGAGGAATCCCTTTGGTAGATTGTGCATCAGATCTCTGCCTTAGAAAACAGCTCAGCAGCTCTGGAGATTTTATTTTTTTCTTCTCTTTCCAGTGATTAATCCAAACACTTCTTCCTTTCTCTCCCCCTGAGTCACAACTCTGCTGTTATTATTGTGCAGTCCTCCCATTGTTTGCACGCCGAGCCCCCATTAATCTAGCCACTTCCATTATTTCAGATTAGCATAGTACTACAGAAAGTTTGCGCCGCAATGAAAGGTATCTCTGCCTTTCTTCCCACTAATCCTTTAACCCCTTTGTCGCTGGCAGCCTAGCCTTCCCTTCCAGGGCATCTTAAAGTTTTGGAGATGGTACTTAACTCAAGTAAATGACAGCATGATCAGGAATCTGGTAAATGGTAAATGACAGCGTGATCAGGAATCTGTCTGACATTGTCAGCTGGGATTCCAGAAGGAGTCAGCTTGGGAAGGTCAAGGGTTACGGCAATAAAATCCTGGGATGAATAACGCTAATGACAGAATAATGGTCTATAATTGTATCTTCGCACTTCAATTCCTGCTTACTATGGATATTAGGGGCACCATAGAGGGAAAAAAAATCTAAAAGTTGAATTGGGTAATGATGTCAATGGGCTCCTGTAGAAGTACCTTATAGATTTGTGCACAACCATATGCACATAGGCACTGATACATTGATTTTATTTATTTTTAATACCCATTACTTACATAGCACCAACATAGTCCACAGCGCTGTACAGAGATTGTCACTAATTCACAGGATTCATCTTTCCCTTCCAACTTCTCTATCTACAGTACATGTATTAGAGGCAAAGCCAATGAACTCATCGGGAGGTTTTGGAGGTTTCTCTGTATTATAGAACTAATAGTATAGTATATTAGGCTAACATAGGCCATAGAGCATAATGAGCTCTGTTTTTGTAGTATTCATAGTGCTAAGCATAATAATTTATGATAAGAAAACAATATGAAAAATATAATACAAATAATGATATAACACATATTTTAGTAGTCATTACTATACGCGAGTAGATATTATAGCTATATTAGTAGATATTATTATAAATCTTCCATTACAAATTTATTAAGACTTTATATAACAATAATAATAACAACAATAATAATCGTAATAATAATATAAAGCGAATATTTGTCAAACTGTGCCTTTAATCGGAATAAGATGCTGTATCGGCAGGTGCACAGATTACCTACAGGCAAAATGTACAGATATGCATGGATGACTTACCATGTATAATGAATTACGCGCCTCCCTGCACACAAACTGCAGACAGTATATTTTTTTGCTAAATAGGACAAAAAAAAAATGACTGTAAGGAATAATACTTCTCATATGTGTTTTTGCTGGTACGTGTCACGATTCAGAATATTCCACCCACTGGAAAGTTGGGTCCGTCTTGAAATGTGTGCAATGGGCTAATTTTAACCTCGATTTTGCCGCACACTGGACCTAGTGTGGACGCACAATTAATTAGCGGCTAATCTGTGATATTCCAGGGATGTAGTGAGCACCTGTTTGCTGAAATTAGTGAGCCAGAGCTTCCTGAAATAAAAATCAATTAAGCAGGGAGGAAATGTCTAAAGAGGAAAACATTGATGTGCTTTAATATTTTATGACACATGAAGAAGAATGAGATATGTGGCTAAGTAGTGCTGGTGAGTGTAAGCTACATGAGTATGCCTTGGGTCATGGTAACAAGTATAAACAGCTAAAATTACCCCCCCCCCCCCACCCCATGGCTTATATTTACTGTAAAAAGGGCAATAAAAGACAAAAAAAGGTCATTTAAAAAATACAAATCAGGAGTCAGCTGTAGCGTTTGAAGATTACAAAGGGCTTAATAAAATTTGTAAAAAGGAGATAAAATTAGCAAAAATACAAAACAAACAGCAGGTGGCAAAAGAGCGCAAAACAAATCCCCAAAAATTATTTAAAAATATAAATGATAAAAAAACAAGGTTCGAGCAGGTAGGTCCCCTAAATAATGGTAAAGTCACTGAAGATAAGGAAAAGGCATAGTTACTAAATGTTTTTTTTTTTAGCTCTGTATATACAAAAGAAGAGAAAGGAGCTGATATCTGTGGTGCTGGGGCTGTTAG
The DNA here is from genome assembly GCF_014858855.1 of Bufo gargarizans. Lineage (NCBI taxonomy): Eukaryota > Metazoa > Chordata > Amphibia > Anura > Bufonidae > Bufo > Bufo gargarizans. The sequence goes on from NC_058086.1 coordinate 182,782,432, forward strand.
TACATCCAGTGATATACTCAATTGGCTAACTGTAGATATGGTCCAAGATAAGTTAAATAAGGTAAATGTGAACAAGGCTCCGGGTCCAGACAGATTACACCCAAGAGTGCTTAAAGAGCTCTGTTCAGTCATTGCTGTGCCCCTGTTTATAATTTTTAAAGATTCTCTAGGTACTGGTACAGTGCCAAGTGATTGGCGCAAGGCAAATGTGGTGCCCATATTTAAAAAAGGATCTATGTCTTTCACAGGTAATTATAAACCTATAGGCTTGGAAAGTATAGTTTGTAATTGGATTGGAAACTGGATGAAGGACAGTGTCCAGAGAGTTGTGGTCAATGATTCCTATTCAGAATGGTCCCAGGTTATAAGTGGTGTACCCCCAGTGGTGGGCCCTCTATTATTTAATTTATTTATTAATGTTATCGAGGACGGGATTAATAGCACCATTTCTTTTTTTGCAGATGACACTAAGCTGTGTAGAACTATACAATCTATGGAAGATGTCCATTAACTACAAGCTGACTTGAACACTCAGTGATAGGGCATCGACTTGGCAAATGAGGTTCAATGTGGATAAATGTAAAGTTATACATCTTGGTAGTAATAATCCCTGTGCTTCATATGTCCTAGATGATGTGGCACTGGGAGAGTCACTTACAGAGAAGGATTTGGGTGTCCTTGTAGATGGTAGATTAAATAACAGCATACAATGTCAATCAGCTGCTTCTAAGGCCACCAGGATATTGTCATGCATTAAATGAGGCATGGACTCGCGGGGCAGGGATGTAATATTACCAAAATCACAGAAATATAGTGGCAAATATGGGGGAACTGCTGAGCATCTAAACACGGTCTGATATGGGTGTGGCTTACAGTCTTGCTTTATTCACATTGCATTAGTTGTCCTGCTATGCGGTTGTGTGGAAGCTTGGCTGTGAGCTGGATTTCATCACCTTCAGACTGTGTTCACACCATAGTTAGCGTAGTGGTAGGACCCTTGCCATGCTGAGAGACCATGACGTGGTGCATGATGGGCCCCCGATATGTTCCTGACAGGAATATATTGACAAAAGTCTCAGCTTTTAATATCTGCTTTTATGACTAGCTAGTATAGTCAGTGGCATATCCGTTTGGTGCATTTTTTTCTGTGATTTATGTAATACTACCACTTTACAAAGCGTTGGTGCGGCCTCATCTGGAATACGCAGTTCAGTTCTGAGCACCAGTACATAGAAAGAACTCACTGCAGCTGGAAAAAGTACAGAGGACTAAACTGATAAGGGGCATGGAGGGTCTTAGTTATGAAGAAAGATTAAAATAATTGAATTTATTTATTCTTGAGAAGAGACGTCTAAGGGGGGACATAAATCACCTATACAAATATATAAATGGGCCATACCAAAAATACGGTGAAAAACTGTTACATGTAAAATACCCTCAAAAGACAAGGGGGCACTGCCTCCGACTCGAGAAGAAAAAGTTCAGTCTCCAGAAGCGGCAAAGCTTTTTACTGTAAGAATTGTGAATCTGTGGAATAGACTTCCTCAGGACGTGGTCACAGCAGGAACAGTGGACAGTTTTAAAAAGGGTTTAGATGAATTCTTAAAAGTAAACAACATTAATGCTTATGAAAACGTGTAGAAATCTGAGTCTCACTTCCTTCTGGGATTCAAGTCCCCACCTATCCCTTGGTTGAACTTGATGGACTTATGTCTTTTTTCAACCGTAACAACTATGTAACTATGTTTGGGGGGGAGATGGGTTAATGCAGTCCAATCATCTTTTACATTTTTTTAAAAAACAAAAGAAATTGCCCCTGAAAACTCTTAATGCTGGACACTAGTGGGCATCTTTCATTGGGGGTAGGAGGAGACGCTAGGCCAGGCATCAATATACTCCATCAATCCTTTTTAGCTGTGATTTCCATAGGCGCTGATAAATATTTTAGCATTATGCAGGTACGAAGCCTCAAGGACTCGGTTTTGTTAACAGACCTTGCCCTTTAATTATCATCAGTCATTTGCTGTACACAAGGCTGTATAGGAGGAACTGTTGTCAGGGACCCAGGTACAGTATATAAGGGCTCCCAACTCAACTGAGGGCTGCCACCCGTCAGCTACCATCATTGACAGCATGGGAGCTCGAAAGTTCCACTTTAAATCATAGCAAATCGATTCCACCTTCTCTACTGCTCACCTAAGGTTTCTTATGACTAAAGGTTGTATTAGACACCCCAATCACACAGACAATTATCGGGAGGGAAGCTATGCCATCACTCGTCCCCAAGCTCTACAGTGGTTTGTCAGCAGAAGATCATAATTAGACAGCACGATCTGCCGCCGGCAAATCCTGACCTTTCAGCTTGCTGAAAGATCTGGATTGCCCGATGAACAATAATTTACCCGTTCATCATGCAATCAGCGGCAATATTACACTGCAAGTTGATCGCTAACGAGCATTCATATGAATGCTTGTTAGCGATCATCGGGTAGAAAATCTCCCCGTATAATGCACCCTTAAGTGGTTCCATTGTTTAGCTCCTGACTTCCTTGTCCCACAAATGTTAAAGAATGTCTCCAGCAATTTATTTTGTCCATTAAGTATATCAAAGACAATTATAAAAAATAAATGTAGGGACTTCAGTATATGGCGTATTTGTCTGTTTCAGTTGATATGCCAATTAAAGGTTGCTTCTTGCCTGCCATCTTGATTCTTTCTTCCTCTCAGATATAGTTCCTGTAATTCAGCCTACATTTCAAATCATTCCTCTGGCTTTGCAAAAAAAGAGGGGCAGAGTGCCCTCATACTGCACTTGCTCTGCTCTGGGACCCTCAAATGATAGATTAGTTACATAGAACTTCAGTTCCCTAACTCACACTGTAGAGTATGAGTGTATTCATATGTGATACAGCTTCAGCCTATCTCCCCTGCCTCCTGCTTGTGCTTGGGTTTTCCCTGTCAGCTCTTACAAGCAGGAGGCAGGGAAGAGCAGTGTGAAGCTGATAGAAATATATTGGAGATTGTGCACACAACGCATCCAGCTAGTATAGATCATTACAGTGAGTCAGGGCAGTTTTTTAACTCTGCAGCTAAGCAATGAAGAGACTTGTCTACTTTATAGGACAGAAATTATATCTTCAGCAGCACTCTATACATGGAGGAATTTACAGAGGAACAGAGAGGTAGGAGCTTAATGAGGAAGAAAAGAGTCTGAAAGCTGTCAGGAAGGATTTCATAGGTGAGCATGTAATACTGTAGTTCACAGAAAGTCAGCCACACAGGAGAGACTGGACTGGAGAGCAAGGTCTTGACTAGTGGTTAGACTGGGCATCACAAAGAGAAATGGAAGCATTTGAGCTAGGATGAAAAAAATACACTGATAGAGTATTGCTGGTGAGTTGTCATTAAATATCCGAAAAAAAAATTATTGCCATTATACACACATACTGTATTTCTAAATGGATTATTTCTGCCTGTCCTGGCGTCATTCCACAAGAGCCCACATGTCATGGCTGTGTCATGGTCTGCTGGTAGTGGACTTTATCCGTGCATGCTTGTTGCTGTTGTCAATGTGTAGTTTTTAGCATGTTTACACACTTCCCCTTTAAGGGTGTTGTCCCTTCTTATTCTGGTGGGTATGGGGTTAAAGTGTGAGCAAGGTGGAGCTGGGTGTGGGCTTTTATAGTACTTGGGCTTGGAACCTGAGGTTAGTGGGACTTCAGCTTCTTGTGGAGCTGAATTTATGCTGCCATCCTGGACCTTACCATCTGTCCAGTTTGAGGGCCACCTTGTTGGACATAGATTGTCATCCCTTATGTATCCTCCATGTTCCCTACCTTACCTGTGTTGATGTTTGGTGTGGGTCTATGTTCAGGGTGTGGTGTACGTCTTGTTGTAGTTTCATGTCTGGTCTTTTGGTGTTGTTCGTCCAGAATGTATGCAAGGCGTTTCCCTGTGTGTTGAGCCTCTGGTGAGGGGGCTCCTGGGTTCCTCGGAGGGGGAACCGTGTTGACCTCCTGCCTGCGGAAGTTGGCTCCAGGGTTTTCCGGAGGGGAAACCACTAGTCAGTAGCAGTTGTTGTTTCTTCCAGTTGTTGTGGCAGGTAAATGCTGTTGTTCCAGTGTGTGTTGTTTGCAATGTGTGCTTACCTGCCAATCTGGTTTATGCTACTGTCTGCTCCTTTCTTGTTGTTAGGCCTGCTGGAGACTCCGGTTCATCTGTGTCGTGGATCATCGAGGTCATCTCCTAGCCCTGACATTAATACCAGGGATCTCTAGGGTTAGTAGGGCCGGAGGTTCTGGGTATGAGCCCTCCCACCATTAGGATTCGCTCATACAGTTAGGAGGTCAGGGTTAGGATTTAAGGATGTGTTAGAAGGTGTCCTGCTCCCTTTATTCCTGTGTCAAGGCCTAGCTTCTTCCCTGTTTACCCACGTTATACGATGGGAAGTTTCCCCCCACTCCCCACCGTGACACCACATTGTAGCACCTGGCGTCTGTCAAAGGAGATTGGGGGGGTCGAACTACCATCGGGAAGATGCTGGCTATGCAAAAATGTCACCCATACAAGATCTAGTTGCTACATCGTCTCAGTGAGAACGATCCCAATCGCTGTGTTGAATCTGAGGGATAGGTGTCGTACAAATTGCAACTGGACCCACATTGGGCAGGTCTAAGACAGAACCTGTTTGGTGAAATTTTGCAAGCAATTTTTCAGCTGTGTCATGGCGGATAGCTGGTCTGTTAGAGTGGTGAGCGTTGAAATCTGCTGCAATCACTTTGGTACTGTGCTCCTCGGAGATCAGCACAATCTCTGTCCTCTCCTCGCATGTTAATCTAGCAGCCATATCTGTGTCTGTAACAAGGAGAAAATGTTAGTACCTTTGGCAGGGATAAAGGTATGGCACATTTAAGCACATATTTGGATTCCTTCGTCAAATTGTCTATTAGATGCATATGTTTTCACATTTGAAAATATCGACTTGGTTTCAAGATGGCAGCTTTCAAAATGGCCTCTGTGTGTTGAACACCCTCCCCTCACAGATTTGCCACCTCCACTTAGCAACATGTCACACACAGGATAGAGTCCCCAACCACCTTTTCCCATTTATTCAGGCCTGCCTTTGGACCACCCTGCAGAATTCAGGAGCATCAGTTACTTTATGTTACCAATCTTGACACCTACAGTAGCTGAGACCACAAAATCATCTAAACTGTAAAGCACTGTTTCTCAACATATCTAAGCCAAGTACCCATGAAGAAATGTGAGTGCATATGGTGTGAAAAGTAGACCCCAATTTTTCGGTAGTCAGAATGTTCCCATAACAGCTCCAGTCACATTATACTTATAACAGAGCTGGCTTACAACAGCACTTTCCAGCATTCAAGCAGTAGTGCTTGAGACACCCTGTAAAAGTTTGCCATAAGAAAACCAACCTACAACAGTCGAAGTTCGAGGAATAGGCCTGTGACAGAAGACAGAGACTTAATGTGTAACCCCTGAGCCCCAATAAAAAACTTGTAACAGGGTCCTCTCCCTATGATGTGCTATTTATAATGCTGGTGTCTTATTTTTGCTGTAAGAGACAGAGAAGGAGAGGATGGGAGTGGTAGTGGCTCTGGCTGCAATAATTATTCACAGTTGCAATTCTCACGCTGATGCTGTCTAGAGCCATGACAATGAAAGTAGGGTGCACCATTTCTTCCCTCAGGGCACACCCTAATGTTGTGGCTTCCGTCTGATGGTAGTTGGGTGCCCGAGGTATTGAGGGTTTGGTGCGGGTGCACAGCAGGGGATGTAGGTTCTGTGGCAGGCATATGTCAGTAAACAGGCCAGTTGTAGAAGATACAGTAAACATCTCACTTTACTAAAGTTCAGAATGGGAATTGTAGTACTGTACACTCAATGGTATCAAACACAGTTCCAGTCAATTCACAGTGCAAATCTGTAGTACTCTTTCCCTCTATCTCTCAAAAGTCATTCTCTGCAGACTGGCAATAAGGTTCTTGCAAGTTTGACTGTAATTCCCAGCCGAGGGAATGATGTTTTAGCAATGTCCCTCTCACTGCAGTAAAGTCTCACAGCAAATACCTTAATGAAGGACTCCAATAGTTATCTGGGGTTCAGGCCTAGTACTCTGAGGAGTGAGCACATGTAGCTCCCTCTCATTTCCACAGCTAACTCACAACACACACTGAGCTAGAGGCGGACCTAAGTCCAACACCTTACTTCCTACAGGGGAAGAACCAGGTTTATTAACCCCAACAAATCTATACAAAACTATTTTGGTGCATTACAAGGCATTAAGATATTAATTGGAGATGAGCGAATTTCTCAAAAATTCGATTCGGCCTGTTCGCCGAATTTTTGGAAAAAACTCGGTTCGATCCAAATTTATTTGTGGCAAATAGCGTTAAAAACTGCTATTTCCTGGCTGCAGAGAGCCTTTATAGTGGTGTAGAACACTGTGCCTTGCAGTAATACGCATAGGAAGTCTGCTGTGGTCAGTATGACATGAAGATGACAGGCGTCATTCTTAGAATCACTGCACACTTCACTTATTTGGGCAGTTACGGGGCCAAATAACTCAAGTGTGAACTCAGCATTACAGGTCAATGTTAGCGTCAAGAAGCGAACTTTTTTTACACCGTCGACAGCTGATCTCACAAAGATATCTACAGAACCTGTTCTAATAAACGCTCAAACAAATAGAGTCCCCCTGACAGAGTGCAGAGGGTGTCAGCAGTAAATTTGTGTTGTGTTGTATTTTGCCCTTCCTCTGATTTGTCAGAAGAATAACCCCCAAAAAATGGATCCTGTCTGCAGGGCCGGTTCTAGGTGAAATGGGGCCCTGGGGCAAAAAACAATAAGGCCCCCCCCCCCCCCACACGACACTTGCTGACTTTAACGTCCTCCCCATCACTACAGAAATACAGCGCCTCATACCTCTTACATCCAGTGACGTCTCCTTTGATGTAGATGTTCTCAGTCCTTATCTTCTCCTTTCAGACCTTCAGACCAGACCACCATTTTGTCGCCATTTTCCATCTCTGCAGTTTGACAACAACAAAAAAATCTTAGTTTACTACTTTTCTATCATCCTCCCATCTTCTGGACAAATCATCCTACTACCCCCAATACTGTGCCACTGTGCTCCCCAATACTATACTGCAGAAACAGATAATACCCCTGATAATACTAGTACCACACAGAGCCCCCCCATATAAAATACCCCTTCTTTGTGGCATCAGTAGAAGCCCCCATGGTGCCCCATAATAATGTGCTAGTATGAAGTGACTCTCCATGCCCCCCATGTGCCAGTAACAAGGCCAAACCCCCATGTGTCAGTAACAAGTGCCTCTCTTCCCCCATGTGCCAGTATCAAGTGCCTCCCCCCATGTGCCAGTATCAAGTGCCCCCCCATGTGCCAGTATCAAGTGCCAACCCCCCATGTGCCAGTATTAAGTGTCAAACCCCACATGTGCCAGTATCAAGTGCCAACCCCCACCTGCCAGTATCAAGTGCCAACCCCCCATGTGCCAGTAACAAGTGCCTCTCCATGACCCCCATGTGCCAGTAACAAGTGCCAAACCCCCCATGTGCCAGTAACAAGTGCCTCTCTTCCCCTCCATGTGCCTCCCCACCATGTGCCAGTATCAAGTGCCAACCCCCCATGTGCCAGAATTAAGTGCCAAACCCCCCATGTGCCAGTATCAAGTGCCAACCCCCCAACCCCCATGTGCCAGTAATAAGTGCCTCTCTTCTCCTCCATGTGCCAGTATTAAGTGCCTCCCCACCATGTGCCAGTATCAAGTGCCAACCCCCCATGTGCCAGAATTAAGTGCCAAACCCCCCATGTGCCAGTATCAAGTGCCAACCCCCCCAACCCCCATGTGCAAGTAATAAGTGCCTCTCTTCCCCTCCATGTGCCAGTATTAAGTGCCTCCCCACCATGTGCCAGTATCAAGTGCCCCCCCCATTTGCCATTATCAAGTACCAACCCCCCCATGTGTCAGTATCAAGTGCCAGACCCCCCATGTGTCAGGATCAAGTGCCAAACCCCCACCTCCATGTGCCAGTATCAAGTGCCAAACCCCCCATGTGCCAGGATCAAGTGCCAAACCCCCATTGTGCCAGGATCAAGTGCCAAACCCCCCACCCCCATATGTACCAGGATCAAGTGCCTCCTGCTCCCCCCATGTGGCAGTAAAAGTCCGGTATAAAAAACAAACAAACTGAGAACACTTATACTTACCTCCATGACACAGCGATGCGATGCAGGCCTCTTCAAGCAGCGGACGGCGATACAGATGACTATGGAGATGAACGCTTCCACAATGGAAGCGTTCATCTCCCTGTGACCTGCCGGTGTCGGGTGGTGGGCTTGGGGGCCCCTAAGGACTCGGGGGCCCGGGGGCAATTGCCCCCTTGCCTCTATGGAAGTGCCGGCCCTGCCTGTCTGTGGAGCATCCGCCTTCACTCGGTCAGCATTTGGTCAGTAAAATAAGCCCTTTTTTCCACTAATACACGGCAAAAAGGGCTTTAGAACATATTACTGAACCGCTGAACAGCAAATAGGCCCTTATTTTTTTCCACTTATACATGCCACAAAAGGCTTTAGAACATATAACTGCACCTCTGAACAGCAAATATATATTTTTTGGCCACTAATACACGCCAAAAAGGGCTGTAATTTGCTCACTTCACCACACAATGGCAAATACTTTTTTTTGTGCCACTAATACACACCAAAAAGGGCTTTGAAACATATAACTGCACCGCTGAAAGGCAAATAATATATATTTTTTTGCCACTAATACATGCCAAAAAGGGATTTAGAACATATAACTGCACTGCTGAACGGCAAATAGGCCCTTACTTTTCTGCACTTATACACTCCACAAAAGGCTTTAGAACATATAACTGCACCTCTGAACAGCAAATAATATATATTTTTTTGCCACTAATACATGCCAAAAACGGCTTTAGAATATATAACTGCACCGCTGAACGGCAAATATATATTTTTTTGCCACTAATACACGCCAAAAAGGGCTGTTATTTTCTCACTTCACCACACAACAGCAAATACTTTTTTTTGTGCCACTAATACACGCCAAAAAGGGCTTTAGAACATATTACTACACGACAAATAGGCCCTTATTTTTTTCAACGGACTATACTACACAAATAATGAGCCGTTGGGGTTTAGGTACCTAGTGATTAAATAAGCAATTTTGGAATAATGGTCACCTTTAATATTTAACTTTTAATAATATTTATGATAAAATAAATGCCCTAAGATAAGGTGCAGAAAAAATATATAGGGGCAGGGTGGGGGTCCACCCTACTCGTGGTGAGTATACTAAAACTCTAGGGAGGGAGGGAGGAAGGGGGGGAGGAATGCTGGGTCTCAGCCCCTATTAGTGCCCTAATGAAAAAAGCCCTATTCCCGTACTCCACAACCTCCTGACAAAGCCCTCAGTTCTCCCTAAGCAGTGCTCTGACTGCCCAGCTTCGTCCTGACAAGGAGCAAGTGAGGGGAGAGGAGTTCCCTAGAGGTAATTGTTGTACACCACCTGCAGATACGCCACCAGGTCCCTGGAGGCGACCGCCATTGGTACACTTGACCTGTGAGGATAAGTGTCCTGAAAAGAATGTATGTGTGGGTGTCAAGGGTTGATCACCCCACACATATACAATGTTGATTGATGCTGAGATGCTCAATAACCATAAATGGCCCGACGCGTTTCTCTGTTTTGTTACAGTTCGTCAGGGGCCCAAAGAAATGGATGTCAGCAACAGTAGCGGCGACTTGTCCACCAGTTGGGACAGTTCACCAGATTACAATTAAACTGTAGACAGCTACGGTTATTAACAGCTGATATGTATCATGTCTCATTCAAACAACCCCCATAGTGTGGCAGTATAACAAGAAGCCGCAGTCACAAATGGGGGTGAAAGGAGGTACTTAGCTCATCAGGAGTAGCCGGTCAGTGGACCTGTCCCTGCGATACAGACTGGTTCCTATTCCTACACAGTCTGTGTGCTGGATCCCGCGTGTGGCAGTGCAGCAAGAGACGCCGGCTCAGCTGCACCATTTGAGCCATCTGCGTCATCTAGGCTCCTCCCATCAGCGCCATCATGTGACCCATCACGTGACCGCAACGTCATGGTCACGTGGGGCATCACATGACCGCAGGTCCGGCTGCGACCATAGTGAGATGGAGAGAAATTGACAGCTGGTTATTACAATATACAAGTGTGCTTACATTATGTCAAACACAGTCGCTAACCCACTGTACTGAGGCCTCATAGGGTAACTAAAATTGAGTCCCCATAAGTCTGAGACGGAGAAATTATATGGGGATGCCCTACAGGGATAGGGGAGTCCCCACCACAGTGAATGAAATTCCATATTCATTCAAGTCTTATGGTGCGCCGCTGTAAACCACAAATCAAGTGGCGCAGCGTCACTTCTGAGAGTATTTTGGCCAGAAGAGATGTGATAAACATATGTCCCTAAATTTAGACCCCCATATACTCCAGTTACCCATGTAATAGTTCAGAGTAACGTCCCTGAAGTGTATGACATAATGTCCAGAGGGTCGCATAGTGACAAATCTGACCCTAATGGTAGGCAGAGATATATAAAGATATATAGGCTGCGCAGGAGGTAGGGGATATACTCAGATAAACAGCTGAATGAGAGCTGTTCATTTAGACCCTGTGGGTGAACAGTTTTTAATTGAAAGATCCACCAGGTCTCTCTTTGTAGGATCTTTTGGTCCCAATTGCCTCCCCTATTTGGGGGTGGGACAGCCTCAATACCCATGAAACGGACTTCTGAGTAATCCCCGCCATGGACCAAAGTCACATGGCGTGCCAAGGGGGTATCCTTATGATGACGTAGGTCCCCCAAGTGTTCTCCTATCCTCCTGCGCAGCTCCCGCTTGGTTTTGCCAATGTATTCAAGGCCGCATATACATTGCGCACGATAAATCACACCTCTGCTACGACAGTTAATGAACTGTTTGATGGTATAGGTGTGATTTGTCACATGACCAATGAAACTATGTCCCTGTTTGATGTAGGGGCAGGCAACACACCCACTGCAATGGTAGGAGCCAATTGGAGCTCTCAGCCATGCAGTCGATGCGGTGCCAGCACCCGAGTAATGGCTATGTACCACATGATCTTTGATGTTACGCCCCCTACGATACGTGACTTGAGCAAATGGGGCCACCATTTTTTCAATATCTGGATCGAGCAGGAGAGTACTCCAGTTTTTCTTGAGAATCTCCTTTACCTCTTCAGCCCCCATGTCGAAGGTACCTATCAACCGTATCATTTTATCATCACTTCTAGATCTCTGTGGATGTAGCAGCCCTGTACGGTCAGAGGCAAGTGCCCTCTGATAGGCTTTTCTCAGGACATAGTCTGGAAACCCCTTGTCCAAAAATCTTTTGCGGAGGTCCCCCGCCTGTTCCTTGAACTGCTGGATAGAGGAACAGTTCCTTCGCATCCTCAGGTATTGACCTGTAGGGATACCTCGCTTTCAAAGGGCCGGGGTGAAAACTCTCCCACTCCAACAAGGAGTTTGTAGCCGTGGGTTTTCTATAGGTCTGTGTGAGGAGTTCACCCTCCGGTCCCTTATCAATCCGAATGTCAAGGAAGGGCAGGGAGCCAGCGGACATCTCATATGTGAACCGTAAGTCCAAGGTGGTTAACATTGAGAATGTCCACCAGATCTCGGAAGGTGCCCACCGACCCCCGCCAGATAATAAAGATATCATCAATATATCTGGCCCACATCACCACAGGTGTGGTGAGCGGGCTAGGGGGGTCGGTGAACACCAATTCCCTTTCCCACCAGCCCAGGAACAAGTTCGCATACGATGGGGCACAAGGACTCCCCATCGCGGTGCCCCTGAGCTGGTGGTAAAAGGACCCGTCAAAGATGAAATAGTTGCAGGTTAATGTGAACTGCAACAACTTCATAACAAAGGCATTATGTTTGGAGAACTGGCAGCCTCTCGTGGCCAGGAATTCTGACACTGCCCCCATACCTAGATTATGTGGGATGGATGAATATAAGGCCTCCACGTCGATAGAGCCTAGGAGGCAATCATCCTCCAAAGTGATACCCTCTAGTCTACCTAGAAGGTCGCTGGTGTCTCTTGTGTACGACGGCAGCGCTCTGACAAAGGGGGCCAACATCCGGTCCACATACACACCCACATTCTGGTTGAGACTATTGGTGCCAGAAACAATGGGGCGTCCCTTCAGGGGCACAGTACCCTTATGAATTTTTGGTAAGGAATAGAATGTAGCGACTTGTGGATGTCGACACTCCAAAAATGCCAATTCATCTAGGGAAATAAGATCTTGTTCTCTAGCTTCCCTTAGTATCAGGTGAAGTTGTGTCTGATATTTTTGGGTTGGGTTATGCTTCACTTTTCATAGGTTTCACGATCCGATAAAGTCTCAGACACATTTCCCTATACTGTGGGGTGTCTAGGACCACGATATTGCCCCCCTTGTCAGAGGGCTTGATCGTCACACACTTATCTTTCTCGAGACTCCTCAGTGCAAGGTGTTCTTCCCTAGTGCAGTTGTATTTCCTGCCAGATATAGTCAAATGATCAAGGTCAGCAAGGACCTGTTGCAGAAACACGTCCACACAATTGGGGTCACCAACTGGTGGCATCTTGGTGCTTTTGTTTTTTAGCACCGTGAAGGGACCTTTCCCGTCCACAGGATTACTATCTGCCAGACTAAAAAGGAGATGAACGTCTTGCAAGATGTCTAGTGGGACGCCTAATTCCCTGCTTTCGCGTTTATTGATTAGGGAAAAATGTTTTGACCAGCGTAGTTTACGAACGAAAAGATGAAGGTCTTTGACCCAATTAAACCGATTAAAGGGGGGTGTCGGGACAAATGACAGACCTTTACTGAGAATTGTTATTTCGGGTACTGAGAGAGTTTTTTTAGAGAGGTTGAGGATCTGGGTGGGAGGCTCAGGCTGTGGATTCAGACTTTGTGTGCGGGATTCGGGGGGATATTGATATCCAAAGGTGGTTTTCTGTATCGTAGGTGATATGGCACCGCCTGTTCTAAAAAATCCCCACTTCTACCGTCACGGCTTCCTCTGCCTCTCCTACCTCCTGGTCTACCCCTTCCTCTTCCTCTATTCGGTCTCCCTCCTTCCCTCTCTCCCTCGGAGGCCTCAATATCACTTGAAGAAGCGTCGGACTCAGCTTTTTTTCTTGGGATAACTGTACGGTCCAAATTGGTATAGACTCTATTATCCCTAAAGTCCTGAAGGTCACGGTTATATTGCTTGTGTTTACGCTCCTTCAAGTGATATTCAAATTTATCAATGGTATTCTTAAGCTGAAGTTCTTTGCTTAGAAAGTCAGGCTCCTGTCTGAATTTATTAATAGTCTCAATCAGGCCTTTCACGGAGGAGTCTATTTCTTCTAATTTTAACTTTTCTTCTTCAAGTAGAAGATTCATGAAACGGAGGGAGCTTGCTGTTGCTTCCTCCTCCCACTTGACAGTGAGCCTAGAACTTTTACACCTATTAGCTGGCAATAGAGGGATACGAAGGCCCCTTGGTACAATTTTATGTTTAATATAATTCTCAAGAGATTGTGTTTCCCACCAGGAGGTCACCTGCTCTTTGTATGCCTTAGTTAATTCTTTAAAAGCCGCCTTAAAGGAAGGGGTGTATTTGGTCAATGTGAGGGCCTTGTCTGAAAACACGTCACTAGCTGCATCAAGTCTGGACACATGTTCAAAGCCAGTCTCTAGAAACCCAGCCATACTCTTGTAAAGATTCAACGGACTATACTACACAAATAATGAGCCGTTGGGGTTTAGGTACCTAGTGATTAAATAAGCAATTTTGGATTAATGGTCACCGTTAATATTTAACTTTTAATAATATTTATGATAAAATAAATGCCCTAAGATAAGGTGCAGAAAAAATATATAGGGGCAGGGTGGGGGTCCACCCTACTCGTGGTGAGTATACTAAAACTCTAGGGAGGGAGGGAGGAAGGGGGGGAGGAATGCTGGGTCTCAGCCCCTATTAGTGCCCTAATGAAAAAAGCCCTTTTCCCGTACTCCACAACCTCCTGACAATGGCCCTCAGTTCTCCCTAAGCAGTGCTCTGACTGCCCAGCTTCGTCCTGACAAGGAGCAAGTGAGGGGGGAGGAGTTCCCTAGAGGTAATTGTTGTACACCACCTGCAGATACGCCACCAGGTCCCTGGAGTGGAGGCGACCGCCATTGGTACACTTGACCTGTGAGGATAAGTGTCCGAAAATAATGTATGTGTGGGTGTCAAGGGTTGATCACCCCACACATATACAATGTTGATTGATGCTGAGATGCTCAATAACCACTTATACACGCCACAAAAGACTTTAGAACATATAACTGCACCACTGAGCAGCAAATAATATATTTTTTGTGACTAATACACGCCAAAAAGGGCTTTAGAACATATAACTGCACGGCTGAATGGCAAATAATATTTTTTTTTTTGCCACTAATACACAGCAAAAGGGCTGTTATTTTCTCACTTCACCACACAACGGCTAATAAGCCCTTTTTTCCCCACTAATACAAGCCAAACAATGCTTTAAAACATATAACTGCACTGCACAAGGGCAAATAAGACATATAAATATTTCCTTATAATAAACCCTGATACTTGCACCCCAATAACAAGAACGGTGTGCTAGAATTACAGAGCTGTATAATGGCAATTTGGGTGCCCAGTCAGTCCCCATTACCCAGGCTGTAAACTCCCCTACTGAACCCTGTTCGGGTTCAATACTGTGGAATGATTCCTCCCTATCATTTCCCTGAACTTCTATACAGCAAAATAAAAGTTTTTAAGTATTTTCGACCACTGTCCCTAGCACCTGCTGACGTTTCTCCCTGCACTAAGTATACTGGAAAATGGCTGAATCCAAGATGGCTGTGGCTATTTATAGGGCTGTGACATCACAGGGCTGGCTGGCTGCTGATTGGCTGTATGCATGGCATTGTGGGTGATCCCTCGTTCCCAGAGTTTCTTGCTCTATGTCCTAACACGTGTATCAGCCATTTTAGGAAAAAATGCGACTCGTTACCACTAGGGATGAGCGAACTCGAACTGTATAGTTCGGGTTCGTACCGAATTTTGGGGTGTCCGTGACACGGACCCGAACCCGGACATTTTCGTAAAAGTCCGGGTTCGGGTTCGGTGTTCGTCGCTTTCTTTGCGCTTTTGTGACGCTTTCTTGGCGCTTTTTGAAAGGCTGCAAAGCAGCCAATCAACAAGCGTCATACTACTTGCCCCAAGAGGCCATCACAGCCATGCCTACTATTGGCATGGCTGTGATTGGCCAGAGCACCATGTGACCCAGCCTCTATTTAAGCTGGAGTCACATAGCGCCGCCCGTCACTCTGCTCTGATTAGCGTAGGGAGAGGTTGCGGCTGCGACAGTAGGGCGAGATTAGGCAGATTAACTCCTCCAAAGGACTTGATTAACTGATCGATCTGCAGCTGTGGATCATTGAGCTGCTGATCCTCAATTGCTCACTGTTTTTAGGCTGCCCAGACCGTTTGTCAGTCACATTTTTCTGGGGTGATCGGCGGCCATTTTGTGTCTTGTGGTGCGCCAGCACAAGCTGCGACCAAGTGCATTTAACCCTCAATGGTGTGGTTGTTTTTTGGCTAAAGCCTACATCAGGGTGAAGCTGTCACACCAAGTGCATTTAACCAGCAATAGTCTGTTTATTTTTTGGCCATATACTACATCAGGGGCAAGCTGCGCCTGTCACCAAGTGCATTTAACCCTCAATGGTGCGTTTGTTTTTTGGCTAAAGCCTACATCAGGGTGAAGCTGTCACACCAAGTGCATTTAACCAGCAATAGTCTGTTTATTTTTTGGCCATATACTACATCAGGGGCAAGCTGCGCCCGTCACCAAGTGCATTTAACCCTCAGTAGTGTGGTTGGTCAAGCTATCACACCAAGTGCATTTAACCAGCAATAGTCTGTTCATTTTTTGGCCATATACTAAATCAGGGGCAAGCTGCGCCCGTCACCAAGTGCATTTAACCAGCAATAGTCTGTTCATTTTTTGGCCATATACTACATCAGGGGCAAGCTGCGCCCGTCACCAAGTGCATTTAACCCTCAGTAGTGTGGTTGGTCAAGCTGTGACACCAAGTGCATTTAACCAGCAATAGTCTGTTCATTTTTTGGCCATATACTACATCAGGGGCAAGCTGCGCCCATTACCAAGTGCATTTAACCAGCAATAGTGTGGTTATTTTTTGGCCATATCCCAGTCTAATTCTGTCACTAAATCCATACCGGTCACCCAGCGCCTAAATACTAGGCCTCAAATTTATATCCCGCTAAATCTCTCGTTACCGCTGTCCTGTTGTGGCTGGGAAAGTTATTTAGTGTCCGTCAAAGCACATTTTTTGTTCTGGGTTGAAATACAATTCCCAATTTAGCAATTTCATAATTTAGTGGTTTCTGCTATATCAGAGCTATTTGAAATCTATCCCTAAAAGGGTATATAATATTCAAGGTGCACATTGGGTCATTCAGAATAACTTCACACACACACGCTTCTGTGCATTTCCAAGTCTAATTCTGTCACTAAATCCATACCGGTCACCCAGCGCCTAAATACTAGGCCTCAAATTTATATCCCGCTGAATTTGAATACAATACATTGGGCCAAATAATATATTTGTTGTTGTGGTGAACCATAACAATGAGAAAAACATCTAGTAAGGGACGCGGACGTGGACATGGTCGTGGTGGTGTTAGTGGACCCTCTGGTGCTGGGAGAGGACGTGGCCGTTCTGCCACATCCACACGTCCTAGTGTACCAACTACCTCAGGTCCCAGTAGCCGCCAGAATTTACAGCGATATATGGTGGGGCCCAATGCCGTTCTAAGGATGGTAAGGCCTGAGCAGGTACAGGCATTAGTCAATTGGGTGGCCGACAGTGGATCCAGCACGTTCACATTATCTCCCACCCAGTCTTCTGCAGAAAGCGCACAGATGGCGCCTGAAAACCAACCCCATCAGTCTGTCACATCACCCCCATGCATACCAGGGAAACTGTCTCAGCCTCAAGTTATGCAGCAGTCTCTTATGCTGTTTGAAGACTCCGCTGGCAGGGTTTCCCAAGGGCATCCACCTAGCCCTTCCCCAGCGGTGAAAGACATAGAATGCACTGACGCACAACCACTTATGTTTCCTGATGATGAGGACATGGGAATACCACCTCAGCATGTCTCTGATGATGACGAAACACAGGTGCCAACTGCTGCGTCTTTCTGCAGTGTGCAGACTGAACAGGAGGTCAGGGATCAAGACTGGGTGGAAGACGATGCAGGGGACGATGAGGTCCTAGACCCCACATGGAATGAAGGTCGTGCCACTGACTTTCACAGTTCGGAGGAAGAGGCAGTGGTGAGACCGAGCCAACAGCGTAGCAAAAGAGGGAGCAGTGGGCAAAAGCAGAACACCCGCCGCCAAGAGACTCCGCCTGCTACTGACCGCCGCCATCTGGGACCGAGCACCCCAAAGGCAGCTTCAAGGAGTTCCCTGGCATGGCACTTCTTCAAACAATGTGCTGACGACAAGACCCGAGTGGTTTGCACGCTGTGCCATCAGAGCCTGAAGCGAGGCATTAACGTTCTGAACCTGAGCACAACCTGCATGACCAGGCACCTGCATGCAAAGCATGAACTGCAGTGGAGTAAACACCTTAAAACCAAGGAAGTCACTCAGGCTCCCCCTGCTACCTCTTCTGCTGCTGCCGCCTCGGCCTATTCTGCTGCTGCCGCCTCGGCCTCTTCCTCCGCCTCTGGAGGAACGTTGGCACCTGCCGCCCAGCAAACAGGGGATGTACCACCAACACCACCACCACCACCTCCGTCACCAAGCGTCTCAACCATGTCACACGCCAGCGTTCAGCTCTCCATCTCACAAACATTTGATAGAAAGCGTAAATTCCCACCTAGCCACCCTCGATCCCTGGCCCTGAATGCCAGCATTTCTAAACTACTGGCCTATGAAATGCTGTCATTTAGGCTGGTGGACACAGACAGCTTCAAACAGCTCATGTCGCTTGCTGTCCCACAGTATGTTGTTCCCAGCCGGCACTACTTCTCCAAGAGAGCCGTGCCTTCCCTGCACAACCAAGTATCCGATAAAATCAAGTGTGCACTGCGCAACGCCATCTGTAGCAAGGTCCACCTAACCACAGATACGTGGACCAGTAAGCACGGCCAGGGACGCTATATCTCCCTAACTGCACACTGGGTAAATGTAGTGCCAGCTGGGCCCCAGGCGGAGAGCTGTTTGGCGCACGTCCTTCCGCCGCCAAGGATCGCAGGGCAACATTCTTTGCCTCCTGTTGCCACCTCCTCCTTCTCGGCTTCCTCCTCCTCTTCTTCCACCTGCTCATCCAGTCAGCCACACACCTTCACCACCAACTTCAGCACAGCCCGGGGTAAACGTCAGCAGGCCATTCTGAAACTCATATGTTTGGGGGACAGGCCCCACACCGCACAGGAGTTGTGGCGGGGTATTGAACAACAGACCGACGAGTGGTTGCTGCCGGTGAGCCTCAAGCCCGGCCTGGTGGTGTGTGATAATGGGCGAAATCTCGTTGCAGCTCTGGGACTAGCCAATTTGACGCACATCCCTTGCTTGGCGCATGTGCTGAATTTGGTGGTGCAGAAGTTCATTCACAACTACCCCGACATGTCAGAGCTGCTGCATAAAGTGCGGGCCGTCTGTTCGCGCTTCCGGCGTTCACATCCTGCTGCTGCTCGCCTGTCTGCGCTACAGCGTAACTTCGGCCTTCCCGCTCACCGCCTCATATGCGACGTGCCCACCAGGTGGAACTCCACCTTGCACATGCTGGACAGACTGTGCGAGCAGCAGCAGGCCATAGTGGAGTTTCAGCTGCAGCACGCACGGGTCAGTCGCACTACAGAACAGCACCACTTCACCACCAATGACTGGGCCTCCATGCGAGACCTGTGTGCCCTGTTGCGCTGTTTCGAGTACTCCACCAACATGGCCAGTGGCGATGACACCGTTATCAGCGTTACAATACCACTTCTATGTCTCCTTGAGAAAACACTTAGGGCGATGATGGAAGAGGAGGTGGCCCAGGAGGAGGAGGAGGAGGAGGAAGAGGGGTCATTTTTAGCACTTTCAGGCCAGTCTCTTCGAAGTGACTCAGAGGGAGGTTTTTGGCAACAGCAGAGGCCAGGTACAAATGTGGCCAGCCAGGGCCCACTACTGGAGGACGAGGAGGACGAGGATGAGGAGGAGGTGGAGGAGGATGAGGATGAAGCATGGTCACAGCGGGGTGGCACCCAACGCAGCTCGGGTCCATCACTGGTGCGTGGCTGGGGGGAAAGGCAGGACGATGACGATACGCCTCCCACAGAGGACAGCTTGTCCTTACCCCTGGGCAGCCTGGCACACATGAGCGACTACATGCTGCAGTGCCTGCGCAACGACAGCAGAGTTGCCCACATTTTAACCTGTGCGGACTACTGGGTTGCCACCCTGCTGGATCCACGCTACAAAGACAATGTGCCCACCTTACTTCCTGCACTGGAGCGTGATAGGAAGATGCGCGAGTACAAGCGCACGTTGGTAGACGCGCTACTGAGAGCATTCCCAAATGTCACAGGGGAACAAGTGGAAGCCCAAGGCCAAGGCAGAGGAGGAGCAAGAGGTCGCCAAGGCAGCTGTGTCACGGCCAGCTCCTCTGAGGGCAGGGTTAGCATGGCAGAGATGTGGAAAACTTTTGTCAACACGCCACAGCTAACTGCACCACCACCTGATACGCAACGTGTTAGCAGGAGGCAACATTTCACTAACATGGTGGAACAGTACGTGTGCACACCAATCCACGTACTGACTGATGGTTCGGCCCCATTCAACTTCTGGGTCTCTAAATTGTCCACGTGGCCAGAGCTAGCCTTTTATGCCTTGGAGGTGCTGGCCTGCCCGGCAGCCAGCGTTTTGTCTGAACGTGTATTCAGCACGGCAGGGGGCGTCATTACAGACAAACGCAGCCGCCTGTCTACAGCCAATGTGGACAAGCTGACGTTCATAAAAATTAACCAGGCATGGATCCCACAGGACCTGTCCGTCCCTTGTCCAGATTAGACATTAACTACCTCCCCATAACCATATATTATTGGACTCCAGGGCACTTCCTCATTCAATCCTATTTTTATTTTCATTTTACCATTATATTGCGAGGCTACCCAAAGTTGAATGAACCTCTCCTCTGCCTGTGTGCTAGGCCTAAATATATGCCAATGGACTGTTGCAGTGGTGGCTGACATGAAGCCTGATTCTCTGCTATGACATGCAGACTAATTCTCTGCTGACATGAAGCCAGATTGTCTGTTACGGGACCTCTCTCCTCTGCCTGGGTGCTGGGCCTAAATTTATGACAATGGACTGTTGCAGTGGTGGCTGACGTGAAGCCTGATTCTCTGCTATGACATGCAGACTGATTCTCTGCTGACATGAAGCCAGATCCTCTGTTACGGGACCTCTCTCCTCTGCCTGTGTGTGTGCTGGGCCTAAATATATGCCAATGGACTGTTGCAGTGGTGGCTGACGTGAAGCCTCATTCTCTGCTATGACATGCAGACTAATTCTCTGCTGACATGAAGCCAGATTCTCTGTTACGGGACCTCTCTCCTCTGCCTGTGTGTGTGCTGGGCCTAAATATATGCCAATGGACTGTTGCAGTGGTGGCTGACGTGAAGCCTCATTCTCTGCTATGACATGCAGACTAATTCTCTGCTGACATGAAGACAGATTCTCTGTTACGGGACCTCTCTCCTCTGCCTGTGTGTGTGTTGGGCCTAAATATATGCCAATGGACTGTTGCAGTGGTGGCTGACGTGAAGCCTCATTCTCTGCTATGACATGCAGACTGATTCTCTGCTGACATGAAGCCAGATTCTCTGTTACGGGACCTCTCTCCTCTGCCTGTGTGTGTGCTGGGCCTAAATATATGCCAATGGACTGTTGCAGTGGTGGCTGACGTGAAGCCTCATTCTCTGCTATGACATGCAGACTGATTCTCTGCTGACATGAAGCCAGATTCTCTGTTACGGGACCTCTCTCCTCTGCCTGTGTGTGTGCTGGGCCTAAATATATGCCAATGGACTGTTGCAGTGGTGGCTGACGTGAAGCCTCATTCTCTGCTATGACATGCAGACTAATTCTCTGCTGACATGAAGACAGATTCTCTGTTACGGGACCTCCCTCCTCTGCCTGGGTGCTGGGCCTAAATATATGCCAATGGACTGTTGCAGTGGTGGCTGACGTGAAGCCTCATTCTCTGCTATGACATGCAGACTAATTCTCTGCTGACATGAAGACAGATTCTCTGTTACGGGACCTCTCTCCTCTGCCTGGGTGCCGGGGCCTAA
This sequence comes from Bufo gargarizans, assembly GCF_014858855.1. NCBI lineage: Eukaryota > Metazoa > Chordata > Amphibia > Anura > Bufonidae > Bufo > Bufo gargarizans. The sequence continues at coordinate 182,803,943 of NC_058086.1, forward strand.
ATATCTGAGAATGGACTGTTCCAGTGGTGGGTGACGGGAAGCCAGATTCTCTGCTATGGAACCTCTCTCCAATTGATTTTGGTTAATTTTTATTTATTTAATTTTTATTTTAATTCATTTCCCTATCCACATTTGTTTGCAGGGGATTTACCTACATGTTGCTGCCTTTTGCAGCTCTCTAGCTCTTTCCTGGGCTGTTTTACAGCCTTTTTAGTGCCGAAAAGTTCGGGTCCCCATTGACTTCAATGGGGTTCGGGTTGGGGACGAAGTTCGGATCGGGTTCGGATCCCGAACCCGAACATTTCCGGGATGTTCGGCCGAACTTCTCGAACCCGAACATCCAGGTGTTCGCTCAACTCTAGTTACCACTATAGATGAGCGAATTTGATATTTTGAAATTCGTTCACACTTCGTTTGATGGTAAAAACAGAATTGCGTTATGGATTCTGTTACCACGGACCATAACACAATTCTATGACGGAATGCATAACGGAATGCCTTTAGAGGCATTCCGTCATTCATTCCGTCATAATAGAAGTCTATGGGCTGCAAAACATATCCGTTCCGTTTCCGTTATGCAGGGGAGTCCTCTGCATAACAAATCGAATTTCTTGTCGAAGTTCGGCGAAGCAGCTAAATTAAATTTTCTAAAACTTTGCTCATCACTAGTCATCAATATCTGATCGGTCCCGGCACCCTCGCCCATCAGTGGCCATTGACCCCTAGGGATTGGTGCAGTGGAAAGGTGATTTGAAGAATCAGGTCAGAAGTAAATGTATATAAGTCTCTCTTTACTTGGTGCAAAATAAAACGTGTGGCACATCCAACCAGTAAGTAGAAAGTGCAGTTCCAGGCACGAGGTGAGGCGGTATGGTGGCTGGTTAGATGGCAATTCAATGGAACTTACAGGCACTTGTGGATGTAGATGTCCACTGTCATCAAGGGTTGATGTTAGTATGGTCTGGTAGTTACTCTAGGTGATGAGTGTCTGACCTGTTTTCCCTCACCGGCAGCAGGGTCTGTGAAGCTGTAGTTTTGCTGATCACTCTGTCTAGGCACACTGAAGATTCTTGGAAGCAGTGTTCTTGATTCTGACAATTTTACTGGCGTAAGGACTCCACATGAGAATTGGATATTGTCCCTTGAGGTAGGAGCTCGAGCATGTGCTTCCTTCCTCCAAACTGTCTAAACTCAAACTCCCCTTCCAGGCAGGAAGTAGGACCAGCCCACTCCTACCAAGAGGGAAGGAACAGGGTGGGTAGTTCCTGAAATGGCATAACATGGCATAAACATGACGTAACATTGGTCTGGGTTAATGCATTTGGTAAGAGGAAGTTCATTATGTCTAATTCAAAATCTGTAGCAGCTCCCCAACTTTACATGCAAGTCCTATTGGTAGAAAAATCATTGGACCAACTCAGGAACCAGTTCCCAGGTTCTACTATAATCTCTGCATCTCATATCCTTACTCCCCAGAAATCCCCAGGAATAATGTTTACATTTATGTCACAGAACATGGATAATGCACAGAACAATATCCTGCCGCAGGGATATGACAGCAGAGAGACTAGTAAAGTGACGTGATAGTAAATTAATCATAAACGTATATAGGTCCTTATACTTTAGACCAGCAGACAGCAATCCGTCCATGACCCTATAATACACATGCACAGCCGAGAGTGCATGATTCCTGAATATATGGGAGAATATCCAATTTTGACATAGAACATTCAATTGGGATGGCTCAAAGCCCCTACTAATTCCATGCTACAGGGAATATGTCAGAAAATTACCTATAGTTAAAAAGAGGTTTTTTGTTCAACATAATTTTTAGATTTTTTATTTTTTTATTTTCCATGTCACTATCTATATTTTAAAATAAATATCTAAAATCATGCAGTTTCGATACTGGCCACTAGACCTAAAATATGTTAGGTCACGTTCACATCTACCACAGCAGGTTTGGCAGGCTGTTCCTGCAGAGAGCAGCCTGCCGGATTTCACCGGATCCGACATTGCCGAATTCTACAGTTTACTGCTAGATCTCCATTGACTGTAATGAGTCCAGTGGTCATCTGGCCACTTTCTGGTATAAATGTTGAGTTTTGGCTGGACCAAAAATATTCTATGCAGTGTTTTTTAGTTTGGCTGAAAGCGGTATTTGTGCCAGATCAGCTTGCTGCAGATGTGAACACTGCCTTAATGGAGGAGGTTTTGAGGCAGAGTTTGCTGCAGTTTTTTCAGACAGCAAGGAGAAGTCCATCTATTATATTTCGGATTCCTTTCTAATCCAATACTTACCTAGTATGATAAACCAGTACAAAAAAGTGTGCACCTTCCCTAACACTTCCTGTTGTCTGAGAGCACCCACATCGACCTTAGGTACAATGGACAGTAGGGAAACTCATTGACTTCTATAGGAGAGTTTTCTAGGAACGCTCTGTGACCTGTGCAGAGATCAGGAGGGAGTAGAAAAGCTGTGATACCACCTATTGTGAATGGTGGATCCTGTCTTATCTATATAGAGGTAATATCTGTCATTGTAATCCTACCTGTAATGATAATGCGATGGCTACTGAAAATTTACCTGTACAGAGCAGGAAATCATGACCTATTTGTAGGCCTAGTGGCCAGTGTGAAAATTGCAGGATGATATATATTTTTTTTAAATATAGATAGTAACATCCAAATTGAAAAAATATTCTAAAAAATACCAAAAATGTAATTTAAACTATAATAATTATTTAAAAATAGGTAATTTCCTGATGACACGTTCCTTTTAACTCCTTATGCCCATTGCCTACTTCTTAATCAGATTGACTAACATAAAACAGAGATGAATGTGGAAAGTACAATCATGTCCGAGGCTTTATCTTATAAGCTCATTGGTTACCATAAATGGTCTTGTCTGGAAATAAATACATGTGTTTGTGAGCGGCATTGATAACAATCCCATACAAAGCGTCTTCTACAGTTAATCCATCAGAGCATTGTGCAAAGATTTCCGTTCTAGAGACGTTACATTGTAAGCATTTGTATCCCGACACAGGATTTGCTATTTGCTCTGTAACTGTGCAAAGTTCAGAAGGAATCCTACGCTCTGTGACCTGATACCACAATTTATATGGATTCCCATTTCTCTAAGGATGACCTTGCGTGGCTCCTGAACATAATAAGGAGGGATATTTTTTTAAAGGGAACCTGTCCTCTGCACTATGCTATCCTCACTGAGGGCATCTTAGTGCAGCGACAGACCTGCTGATTTCATTGGTCTGTCAATGCTGTGATAGCAGTCATTCATAACTTCTAGTTGAAATAACAAAGAAATGGTACATGGAGCCATAAATAGGTAAAATGGGGTAAAATGGGGCAAAATAGAAATATGATCTATATTATAAGCTCTACCACCCCACAAATGCTACCATTCTGACGCTGCTCCAGTCCCTGCTGCTCTGCACTTCCTGCCCAGAGGGGTCACTGCTAAGGCCAGTGATTGGCTGAGCAGACTTTTCCAGGATGTTAGGTCATAGCAGCAGCAGAGTTTCAAGGACGGTAATAATTTTTTTTAATTTTATTTATTTTCTGGTCTTTTTTTAATTCTCCCCCACAAACCCCTTTCAAACTTTTCTAGCTATTTCACTGAACTTTTCAGAACATTTCTGCTATTATATTTTAACTGAGGCAAAATATCCTTTATGCTCGTGCCCAAACTAAGGACAATATTAAAATATGAATCAAAGCAAATTTTTATTGTACAATGGTTCAGATAAAAGTACAAACGGACGTTTCCCCAGTGTGTGTCATTCAAACACTTATTTTTTATTAAAGGTTCCATAATGAAACAGAAATTAAGCATTTTGTTCTAATCTTCTTAAATTTTTCTCCAATGAAATAAAAAAAATCTGTTCTTTGTAACTTTTTTCCACATAAGCTCTTAAACTGTCACCAGAGCATGAAGATCTCAACAATGTAATGTGCAATCATGTTACAGTTTTGGCACCATGTCTTTCTCTAGGAATTTATAATACCTCTGCTTTAAAAACTGCTCAGTCCGACAATTATACATCACATTATTAGAGAAATCGCAGGTCCTTGTTGAGAAAGTCTGTCGGCGGAAAGACTCTCATTGTATTAGACTCTAATAGAGCTTGCTAAGTGGGACTGGTGTTTTAAAGTGACTGCCTTGGCTATACATTAGTGGCCTAATCTAATTCACTAGAGTCAATTATCGGCCTGTATATAAAACCTTTCCAGGGATCTGGAGTGATGACGGCTTTGTGAATGAAGGTGGCCTGTGAGCTTCAGAAGATAAAAAGACAAAAGCTCAGGCTGTTAAGAGGTATGTCTCACTATATAAGATAAAATAAATTGATTATTGTCCTCTCGTACCTTATCTGCCATAGATTTTCTAAAAACTTTTTCAACACATTTCAAGTGTAGAAAATACCTTGTATCTAATCACATATGACTTGAGGTCCAGATTTATTATACATAAAAAGTAGCTTCAGTGGAGGCAGACTACACAACTCTTTCTTCTCCTTCTCTATTTTTTTATACAGCCACCACTATGGGAAGCTCAGTACAAACAGATTATTACAACTTACATTTCAGTCAATTGTAACTGCACACATTCCTATGCATTGAGCTCCCCCTAGTGGTGGCTGCAGACAGACAGCTTTGTAACAGATAGGAAGCAGGAGATTTATCAATGCATTTCAGATATCTTGCGTGAATACATTGAGAATTATGGTAGTCAGAATGAGCTCTGTTCCATTTTACTGACAAAGAAGTCAGATGAAGAAGGTGAATTCAGGGGTGACTTTTTATTACAATTTTTGATAAAAAAAAAAAAAGCTAAAAAATAATAAAACATAAATTCATTAGAAATCTGGGATGTTGAGCCTCGCCTTCTGCATTGCCTGACGCACATATACTGGGAAAATGGATGGGACAGGAGGCCCATAGTAATTTTTGCTATGGGACCTTAAGTGGTATGTATGCCTATGCCATGGACTGTTTTTTATAGCCTGGAATTTAACAATAAAAATGTATGCTGAATGCTTGTCAGTAGAGATCTTAGGGGTTGTCTAGGGCTGAAACATTGATGACCTATTCTCAGTCTAGGTTGTCAATATCAGATAAGGTTATCAAAATCAGATTGGTACTTCCAGTACCCCTGTCGACCATCTGTTAGCAAGGGCTGTAATGCTCGGATGAGCATTGAGGCCTCATCCTAGGCTTGTGATGTCATGTCCCTTGGTCACATAGACTTTCTACAGTTTACTCCCATTCAAGTGAATTGGATTGAGATGCAATACGAAACATAGCCACTATACAATGTACAGCACTGTGCTTTGTATACATTTGTAAGAAGGTACAAGGAATCATCGTGGATGACAGGTACTGTATGTGTCACCGAGGTTCCTGGCCTCAGTGGAGTAAGAGCCGGTTTTTATGTGTCAGCAGCAGTTGCTGTTTGACACCTTGGTACTGTACTTAGCATGGCTGTAATAGCTGATCCGGGACAGCTCTTACTGGGTGTAGTCAAAGTGCTGGGTGGGTGACTACTCCCCACGTTCTAGGCCGGGTTTTGCCAGGCATAAAATCAGCCAGCACTGCCAGGTGGGGAGGATTACCTCCATCCGACAGTGGAGCTCAGGTCTGTGAGCTAGAATCTGATGCCTGTGCTGGGCTAGAGAGCAGAGACCTGTTTGTCAGGGGAACAGGTAATCTAAAGCCTGTATTTGAACTTTCAGAACTGCCACCAAGGTGACTTTTGTTATATTAACTTGCCATTGGGTGTGAAGTTACACCAACACTGCAAAAGTGATGTTTTGTTTTTGGCATCATGTGTGAATAAACACAGAAGTTTGAATTACATTTTGCCTCTGTACTGCGCCCGCTTATCCTAGCTACCAGAGCGAATCCCCACAACATTGTAAAGGTCCCTTCAAATAATTGAATGGCAGGGGTGCTAAGATGCTCACTGATCTAATATTGATAAATTGATCATCAAGAGTTCAGACCCGGATAGCACTTTTAAAATTATGTAAGTGTGTTAGCCTTACCCAGAAATATTTGGCCAGAGAGTGGTGCTTGTTGGACCCCCACTGAAGGTTTGCATGAGGAATCGGGCAAAGAGTCTCTAACATGGAACAATGTTTTTACTGATCTTATGTAAGGCAACAAGCTTGGGGGTAACAAAAATATCACATGAGACAACTAGCTTAATGGTTACAATAAGTTGTAGAACTATAATTGCTCATATGATAATATATATGGCTAGGGGAGTTGGTGAAAGAAAACAGGAGTCCAAAAAGCAGGAGTTCTGAAAGCAGCATTCCAAGAAGCAGGAGTCCCAGTAAAGTCAGTTAGAAACACCTCATTGCTGAAACACTAGATCCCAAATAGAGTCATTTGATGTAGAAGGAAAGTATATCCTCCCAAGGAGTATGCACCACTGTCACACCTTTTGATGCAGCACTCACTAACCCTAAGTTCACACCTGAGCGTTTTACAGCGCATTCAAACTCGCTGTAAAACGCTCAACACGTGAAAACCAATGCTTCCCTATGGCCCTGGTTCACACTTGAGCGTTTTACAGCGCGTTTGAACGCGCTGTAAAATGCCCGACGCATAAACAAGTTCTTGAGCTTTTTTTGGGGCGTTTGTCGCGCGTTTTGGCCCATAGACTCATTGGACAACACAGCAGTCAATCACACTGCGTTAAACGCGAGTTTACTATTGCAAAAATGCGCATAAAAACGCGCGACAAATACGCACGTTTTACGCGTGTCTCAGAAACGCTCAGGTGTGAACCGAGGGTAAAAGTTGTCTCCAGATATCCCAGACCTTTAATGATCTTCAGCCTTCCACCAAGTCCTCCCTCCTGTCATTGTTCAAATTGAACAGAACAAATGTATTTCACATCTTGGAGTACACTGCTATAAAAATCAATTGAACCACAAACAGTGCATTACCGTAGACCACATTCTCCTATTATAGATATTTTTTTATTTTATTTCCATCCTCCCCATATCTTGGACCATTTATCCTCAGAGTTTCTTTGTGTATATAAAACCTTCTCGTATGTCTTACCTTTATTGACCAAATGCAACCATTCATTTAGCTTGGGAATATTTTGTGAGATCCATACTCGAACGATCAACAGTCTGGCTAAAAACATAATTCTAATCAAAATAATCTTTTTCTCCTTATGGCAGTTTATCCTGGTTAAGTCACTCAATTCAGTATCCAGCATTCAGGTGCAAACAGAATTAGTACCCCTCAATTTTTGAGTGATAAAATTCTGAATTGAATCCCAGTAAGCTTTAAGATTCAGACATAACCAAAACAAGTGCAAAAAATCTGCCCGCTGTTCATCACACCGTGGGCACCTCGAAGATTCTCTTATTCCACATCTATTAAGCCAACTCGGCGTGATATACACTCTGTGTAGAATAATAAACTGTACCGAAATGTGATTCGCATTATGTGATACTAATCTTAAATAGGCATATATATTTTCCCATTCCTGTGAAGTGACTCTTGGACAGTCAATTCCCCATGCCTTCTGACCTGGGGAAGCGACCTTATTGAAAAGTGACCTAAATAATAATATATATATAATTGGGAGATCCTGCTCTTCTGGCCTGAGGTTCTTATCAAAACATTCAAATCTGAAGAAGTGTCTATTTCCAACAAAGAGGCTTCTTTTACACTAGATAGTGCTGAACAAATCTGGAAATACCTAAACCAACTTAACTTATCTAAGTTACCCGTGCCCACTAGATCAGAAAAGGGAAATACCACACCACCTGTGAAACATAAATAATATTACTTTTCTGCCCAAACATATCTTCAAATAATTTATGAACATCCTGTAAAGTAAAAATTATGCCAAAGAGGAGTGCACAAAAGAGATCCCTTTATCCCCATCCAGCTTCAAATAGTGGTCCAGGATTTAGAGAATAGCTTTCCTGTCGCTCTAAATTCGTGGCCCTGGCCCTTCATAGAACAGTAGTCCCCCTGTCATGTGCATGAGCCCTAAGTTTGAAGAACTTGTCTTCAATCCAATTTGGGGAATTCCTAAGGATATAGAGAAGTTGAGGTAGAATCACCATCTTAACCAAAGAAATTCTATCAGATCTAGTAGGTAATCAAAGCCATATCGTAATTTTTTATCTCAGTTTAGTTATCAATGGAGTCAAATTAAGTTGAGTAAAGTCTTCAACCCTAGGGGATATCAACATACCCAAATATTCAAATGAATCAACAACCTTTAACATCGTCAAAGGCCCCTCGCTCCGATACTCAAAGTTATCCAATAACATGAGAGTAGTCTTTGACCAATTAATTTCCAAGCCTGAAACTTCCCCAAAAGAGTTACCTATACAAATAATTCTTGGGAGCATTTTATTAGAACGATTTATAAAAAATAAGACATCATCCGCATATAGCGAAATCCGATCCTCTAATCCCAATACTCCAAAAACCTCAATCTCTGTATCTTGCCTAACCCTGAGTGCCAGAGACTCAATGTAAATATCGAACAGTAACGGGAAGAGTGGGCAACCTTGACGAGTACCTCTTGTCAACATAAAACTCGGGGTAAAACTTCCATTAAGATTCAGTTTCGCAATAGGGGAATTGTACAAAAGCCTAATCCTAAACCTATTCCTATTATAGATATAAATTTTTCAGACTCACAAATAAGGTAAAAAAATGAAACACCAAAGTATAAGTATACCAAATCCATATATAATAACATAATAACCCAACAAAGATATATGGATACCCACTATATCATACAAAATAATAACCAAACGCAAAATGTAATGAAAAAATACACAGCTTTATTATAATCACATAAATACTCACAAATGACATAGCACAAGATTAAAAACACAATAAAAAAAGCACTGGGGCTGGTGGTGCATAACTGGCGGATCAAATATATATTTTTTATAATATACAAAGTGCAGAGTGTGGTCAGCAGCAAAGATTGGTGAAAAACAAACGTATATTCACCATCAATAATATAGTCACTTATTGGGTCAATGAGGCACCACAATATGGCACACAAAAAATATATAGTCATGAGTGTATAAAGGGCAAAAGCTAGATGGAACTAGTATCAATCACCAGTAGTCAATAATATACTAAAGAAAGACCTATGAAAATAAGATTACAAAGTATACTGACCACAATTTTGACCACACACCATGCAGGCACCACCAGTCCACTCCTTGACGAGTACCTCTTGTCAACATAAAACTTGGGGTAAAATTGCCATTAAGATTCAGTTTCGCAATAGGGGAATTGTACAAAAGCCTAATTCTAAACCTATTTCTATTATAGATATTTATTTTTCAGACTCACAAACTAAGGTAAAAAAAAGTGCTTGGATAAAAAAGGCAGTAAACTTTCCAAATTGTGTGACCATAGGCCATGACTTCTCTCCTTGTGGAGCACACTCTATACAGGTCTATACACACTCTATACAACTGACTGAGCATTCAGCATTAGAACACAAACATAGAAGAGGATTCTTTACGGTAAGAGCAGTGAGACTATGGAGCTCTCTGCCTGAGGAGGTGGTGATGGTGAGTTCACTAAAAGAGGTATTTCTGGAGTGTAATAATATTACAGGCTATAGCTACTAGAGAGGGGTCGTTGATCCAGTGAGTTATTCTGATTGCCTGATTGGAGTCGGGAAGGATTTGTTTTTCCCCTTAAGTGGGGAAAATTGGCTTCTACCTCACAGTTTTTTTTTTTTTTTGCCTTCCTCTGGATCAACTTGCAGGATAATAGGCCGAACTGGATGGACAGATGTCTTTTTTCGGCCTTATAAACTATGTTACTATGTTACCGTGTAGCCGGTATCCACTGATATTCCCTTCCAAACAACAAGGTTTTTAGTAGATTCCACCCAGTCTTTGTGCTTTTCTCCTTCTCCTGTGCTTATTTCCCTCGACCCTTAGGAAAAAAAACACTGGAGAAGATATTGCCAATTGGGCCGACTTCCAGGTGATTGTTGGGCCTTGTGCACTACATGCACGAAATGTGTAGAGGAAGTGGGTGTTTGGATGCAAAAGACGGGGAGAAAAGAGTAGGATCAATGGGAAGAGTGGGATCACTTGAGGAGTTTTTCCCTACATGTAGACAGAAGGTTATCAAGAAGAGGGAGCGAGAACATAAGACATGATTACAGGATCTGACTACACAGAGGATGTTTGTAGTCTATAACCAAGGAAACAGATAGGTCTACATAGAAACATTGGGGGATTTTCTAAAGGAGCTTTGAAAAATCAAAAGTGGGATCTGATTGGTTACTGTGAACATAGCTAGTTTTCCTTTACAACAGTTTGGTACTTAAACGGTAGGGCATTTTACTCAATTATTGGTAAAGTTTTAATTTCAAGGGCACTGGAGCAGTAGAAAATGGTTGTAAAAATACACAGTGAGGGTCATTTAGAAAGGACAGTGTTTTACACCTTTTTTAGTTTTCCCCCCTGCTCTGCAGGAGAATGCCCATAATTTATGACGAGACATGCGCCTCATTATAAATGAGGCGCGTCTAGAAAGTCCTTGCCCATGGAGTGACAACCAACTCCACTCCATGCCTAAAACTGGAGTAAATATAAGTGAATGTGACAGGGCCTATGGCATGGGCCCGGCACCTTTGATACTCCCGCCACTTCCAAGTGGTGAGGATGACGTACAAACACAGCCTGCAACAAAATATTATTACACCGATGTTAAAAAGTCGCAAACCTAGGTCTTGCAACTTTTTTACGCCAGGTTTACTTTAGTAAATGACCCCAGTCTTTTTAAAAGTGTTTGTGTAAAATAAAGGAGAGGGGGCTATGACTCAATAGGATCACAAATGAACCCCAATCTTTTACAATTGGAAAGCAGCTTACCCTAAGGGTCCATTCACACGTCCGCAATTTCGTTCCGCATTTTGCGGAACAGAATTGCGGACCCATTCATTCCTAAGGGGCAGCACGATGTGCTGCCCGGACACAGAATTGCGGACCCGCACTTCCGGGTCCGCAATTACATTCCCGAAAAAAATAGAACATGTCCTATTCTTTTCTGCAATTGTGGACAAGAATAGGCATATTCTATAGTGCCGGCAATGTGCGGTCCGCAAAGCGCGGAACGCACATTGCCGCTGTCCGTGTTTTGCGGATCCGCAGCTCCGTGGACGTGTGAATGGAGCCTAAGGGGCATACATTATAATAATAAATGTGTTTTGGCTTCATCCGGACCCCCTACCCATACTTATATACATCAAACCCAAAAATAAATGGAGATAAGATATCAATGGAAGAATAGCCGCCCATAAGCTAGAACTCGGTGCTTTGGTATTATGATCTTCGCTTTTCCCTGATGCTAGAATCCCTAGCCATTTTATCTGCAGAAATAGAGATTTATTTAATCTACCCTCGCAGGAAGAGTTCAATGCCGTTATTTTCTGTTCGTCTTATTTAATATTGTTTTCATAAATCTTCATCTATTTCCAATCATCCTGAATGATCAAACTTTTTACTTTGTGTGTGCGTCAACTAAAAGAATGAACATATCAGCAGACAGGTGAATTATTCCTGTACCCCTCGGGTGACTGTTCCTTGTACCTAGTTATTCCGTTGTTGTTATTGTGTTCAGACGAGTTGAAAATGGAACAAATGTCGGGAATGAGATGCCACAGATGAATAATAGAGGACATTAAAGACAGAATGGCTTTCGATGTGATTGGATTTAACAACGCCGCAGATAAAATTAAAGCAATTCCACCAAAACGGTATCTGCCTTGTAAATTGTAAAAAGATCTTGTCAGCACAATGCCAGACTCGCTCTGTCTTTTCTTAAAATTAACTGTTGTATGCAATGCAAGATTGTATTTAGATCGAAATTGACGTCCATGGGTTGTGGGCTTTTGGCATGGTTTTCCAACACCGTCAAATGCTACTTTGTAATGTGACAGGGTAAATCCTCATGTAGAGACTGTGTTGTGGTTTTTATAAACAGTACCCTGACCCAGGGGTAAGACAAGCACCCCCACCACTCTGAATTTCTTAAAGGGATTTTTGGGACCGAACCATCTTAATTACACAAAAAATACATGTAGAAGAAAGTTTGCAATATACTTACTATTCCAAAGTTGCGTAAATAACTGGGAACCCGGTTATGTGATGCTCCTCTTGTGAAAATCCAGCTGATGTCACATCATTTACCAGGTTCCAGCCTAGACTATGAACTGGTTTATTTTTAGTACTGGTATTCTCTTTCCGGTCTCATTCTGGTAATTTGTTCTACAAGGAGCGCTAAATGTTTTTTTCTTTGTACCGGCACATGTCTTAAGGGAGCATTTTTTGTATTGCCACACATAAGAGGGTATTTTTGTGCTGCCACACATTATATGGGAGCATTTTTGTACTGGCACACGTTGTAAGGGGGGTTATTTTACTGGTAAAACATTATAAGGGGGTATTTTTTTGTACGAGCACACATTCTAAGGTGAATTATTACTACTGGGGGCATTATTACTTCTGGGGAAAAAAAGGAGGGACATTATTACTATTGCGTGCACTGTTACCACCTAGTGCACTCTGGCAGAGAATTATTACTATTGGTGGGACTTTTGGGAGGACTGTTACATTGGAAGGCACCCTGGCACAGTATAAGCTTAGCACAATTATTTGTGGAGGACACTATATTTACGGCACTATAAGATTTAGGGACACTATTTTCTGGGCACAGTTATTTTTTAGGCCACTATGTGCCAATAATTATTGAAGGGGAATTATCTGTGTGGTAATAGTATATTCAAGGGGATTATCTATTTCTGCAGTATAGTATTGGGAAGCACAATAGGCATTGTATTAGATGTGGCTGGAGTGTTCAGAAGGTGGGGAGGAGGTTGTCATACTACTCTGCAGAGACAGGAGATGGCTGAAAGAAATAGTCATGGTGGTCTGGTCTGAATGGAGAAGATAAAGAGAGAGAACATCTACATCAGAGGACACATCACTGGATATAAGAGTTATATGGTGCTGTATTACCCTGTATGTTTGTAGGGGTTAGGTTAGGAAAGTGGCAATGGGGAATGGGGGGGGCGTAGGGGGCGCCGTTTTAGTTTTCGCCTCAGGCAGAAGAAAGGCTAGGTGCACCCCTGGCTGCCATGCATCCTGCTTTCCCATATACAGCCTTGAAAAGACTGCAAAGGTAACCATTCAAGTGCCAGTGAAATACCTTTTGCACTGTAACACCTATAATCCTCAGTAAAGAGACTGTTGTCTGTTTCAACTAAATCAGGCCTGGTCATTGCCTCAACCATCTGCCGGCCCATGCTCTAGCCTCCCACCATCAAGAGCACCCCACCTAACACCAGACAGGGACCCCCAAAGTGCACTGGGAGTGACCCAAGGGAAGTAAGGGTGCACTCTCTTTTCACTTCATAGTCCAGGGAGAGACAGGGAAGGCCTGCCACTGTTTACTGTGAGTACTACTGCCACCATCAAAGCCTCTACTACTACTCCCATCCTCTCCTCCCCTCAGGATTACTGTACATGTGCCAGGAAGAGGAATAGTTTTGGCGTCATCCATAGCAGAAATTATGTCCCATCCTTAAAAACCCCTATAAGTTATGCATGACAGTAGGATAAGAAAATCATTAATTTAAATGTCCCCGTCGGATGCTTTCCCAGCACCCATTGCACTAGGTGCCTACTCTGGTTACCCTTCATCTTGTCTGTCATAGTTTTCTGTAGGAGGTCTTCAACTCTGCAGCAAATCTGTGCATTGGATGGACAATCTATTAGTGTAATGAAGACATTAAACATTTGCTGGTAGGTCTCCTGCCAATTCATAGCTAATTACTGGGGACCCAAGCAGCAGGATGCCCAAAGTGGACAATTTTTTTAAACATGGATTGCTCTAGGTTTAGGAAAATCTTTGGGTGATAGAGTCACAGTGGGCTCCCTTAGACTGATTCCACATGCAGCAGAAGATCCTGCTGTAAATCCACTTCACATCTACCACGATTTTGCAGAAAGATTTGCACTTGATACATAAGGATTTGCCATGGATTGTGCTGCACCTATACACTGAACGGGTGAAATCCACTGTGAAAATCCATTACATTTTTACAACATGAAGACCATGTAACTATTTAAATCTGCAGCATGGTCCTTTTTCCACACAGATTTTTTTCTGCTGCATGTGTTTGAGGTTTGCAAAATGTCATCCACATAAATTGTACTGTATATATTGTGGGGTTTCGCTCTGGTAGATAGGGTAAGCGGACGCAGTACAGAGGAAAAATACAAGTTCTTAACTCAAACTTCAGTGTTTATTCACACTTGCGGCAGTTGCATAAAACAACACGTCACTTTGCAGTCTTTGGTGTTAATTCACACACAATGGAAAGTTCATATTGCACAAGTCACCTTGTTTGCAGTTCTGCTTCCAGTAATCCACAGCAGGCTTTAGGGACCTCCTGAGCTTCACTGTCAGACGGAGGTAATCCTCTCCACCTGGCAGTGCTGGCTAGTTTTTATGCCTGGCAAAACCCACCATGGAAGTAGTCACCCACCCAGCACTTTGACTACTCCCAGTAAGAGCCGTCCCAGATCAGCTATTACAGCCATACTAAGTATCAAGGTGTCAAACAGCAACTCCTGCTGACACATAAAAACCGTCTCTTACTCCACCGAGGCCAGGAACCTCGCTGACACGTACCTATCATCCACAATGATTCCTTGTACCTTCTTACATACCTCCTAACTTTGTTCAACCCTAAGGGGGTGAACACATGCCATACAGTATACTCGGGACAGGGCATCCGCGTTTCCCTGCAACCAGCCTGCCCTGTGTTCTACGGAGAACTTAAAGTTTTGTAAGGACAGGAACTACCTGGTGACTCAAGCATTTTTCTCTTTGGCCTGGCTCATCCACTTGAGAGAAGAGTGATCAGTCACCAGGCGGAATGTTCTCTCCAACAAATAATAGCGGAGAGACTCGAGTGCCCACTTGATAGCTGGCACTCTCTCTCCACTATACTGTACCTGGTTTTGGCTGGGGTGAGCTTGTGGCTTAGGAAAGGAGAGAGGAAGGAAAAGTAAGCTGACCTGAATTAGGAGCATAGACCTTGCAGAGCTTTAAGCTCACCCCATACAGAGTACCTTGGATAGTGAGGTAGCGTCCCAAAGGATCGGCTTGAATCTTGTCGACCTGAAGAGGACAAGACTTGGAGATGAGAATTGCAAGTCCCGCAGACTTGGAACTAGCAGAGGCCGTGAACACCCTAGGGAACCAGTGTTTAGCAAAGTCGGAGGAACCATCAGCCGTCATATGCATCTCCTGTCAGCTCTGGATCTGCAAAGTTCCTGTAGTGTAATAAGTCTCTTAAAGTTCGAATTAAGGCCTTTTACATTCAAGGACATTATCGTAGCCATGAGGGGGGTAAAAAGGTGGGGAGCATTTTTTGTGGCCAAGACAGTACAGAAAAGGATATCGGATATATGGGGTGTCCTCCTGCAACAGCGAGGGTGTCTCTGCTTCGGAATCGTCTGTCGCATGGCAGACTGCCTGTGTGGCTGTTTCAGTCACCCACTGGGCGTTAGAGGCTGCTTGGGGTACATAATGACGAGTACCCACTAGTTCTGCATGTTGCAGGGCCTCAGGGGGACGGGAGGCCATCCGTTCAGAGGACAGGGCTTGGGGCGGTGAAGTGAGGGCAGTCACGCTTGCCTGCGCTGTTTAAGGAGACAGGTTCGGTGGTGTCACATCCTCCATCACCCGGGGAGCACGAGGCGCCACCATCTTGGATTCACTGTGTTTGGCGCTTCTCTGCCGTCCAGGGTTGTGCTCCAGTGGTTTCTGCCACCGCTCTGGGGGCCCTCCCCACCTTTTTCTTGACCATTGCAGGTCGGGGTATGTTCTAATTTAGATGATTAGAGCTTGGGGTGGACGGAGCTCTGAACTCACTCTTCTTGCCGCATCGGCTTCCGGCCACGCCCCTAAGAGATGTTCTTTCTAATAGAACAAAATATTATGGGGTGTAATTGAAAAAAATAATTGTGCCATTGTTTTATGTTTTTTCCAGTATTTACTGTGCTGTCTTTATTCAGCGGGTCAGTACAATTACAGCGATACCAACTTTTTATAGTTTTTTTCTATAAGTCAGTAGGTTTAAAAAATATATATATAAATTTGAAAAAACAATGTCTTTGCATTGCTGTATACTGACACCCATAACTTTTTTATATTTTCTACAGAGGCATCATTTTTGAGGGACGAGCTGTAGGTTTTATTGATAACATTTTGGGGTATGTATGACCTTCTGGTCACTTTTTATTCAATATATATAGGAGGCGAGGAGATCCAAAACCAGTGATTTGAGCATTTAGATTTTTTTTTCCCATTATGGGGCTCACCATATGGGAAAAATACTTTTATATTTTAATAGTTTGGATATTTTCAGACTTGGCGACACTAATTATACTTAATTGTGCCCTGCTGCACTGTGTGAGAGAAGCTACACAAGAACCTTGTTGGGTCCATACCTCGGCCTACTTTGTACCTCTCTTATTACAACTAATAGTTTCCTATATTAATAAATAAATATATTTTCCACTGTTCAACGGATGGGTCCTCCTAATCCTTCCCACGACTATAATAAATTATTTTATTGTCCCAGGACACATTTTTATATGTGGAAGGGGTTTTCAGAGATTCTGATATTGATGACCTATCCTCAGGATCGGTCAACAATATCAAATTGCAGGGGGTCTGACACCTGGGTCCTCTAGGGTTAGGTTAGGTCATCAGTATCAAAATCTCAGAATCTGAGGATAGGTCATCAATATTAGAAAATTAGAAAACGCCTTTAATATATATAAATGTATCCCAGAACAATACAATCATTTATTATAATCATGGGAAGGAATAGGGTCAATAGTTGCACAATGGAAAACATAACGTTATTATATGGGACACTTTTATTTGTAATGTTTTTGCCTTGTGCTATTAATTTATTTTCCTGTATTTAGCCCTTTTTTTAGGCAACTTGCCAATGCTATGTTTTAGATGCGAGGTGTCTGTGATAGTGTTGGTTATAGAAAGCGCCTCACATGAAGAATTGTATTTAGCCAACTGTCTCGTCACCACCCCCCCAAGATCCTCTATGCAGCCACCCCCACCGCATCCCTTTCTCCTTTATTGCATCTTACAACACTGATAAGATACTGATCTTTTATAGAAACTGGCATTGTAGCAATTTTCTCCTGCGCTGTTCGGCAGTTGCTAGACATTGTTCACTGTGACCTTATAAACATTAAAATCTCCAGCAAAATCGGATGAGAGTTAATGGGATAATACGTTACGCTGGGTCACAAAGGATGGTGACTATGGTGAGCAAGATGCGTCAGATCTAGACACAAAGTAACCTCCATTTATTGTAGGCACTGTTTTTTTTCTTTAAGCGACAAGGTCCTGATGTGTTTTTAGTCTTCTATTCTAGAGATACACAGTATAAACTAAGGTATGTACGTGCTTATTCTTACATATTTAGCGTTTGGTTGTTAAAAGGCAATATTAGAGAATTTTCTCAACAATTTTTTTTTGCAAAAATAAAGTTAAAGGGACAGCCTATTTGTAAATATTCTAGGACATACTAATTGGGCTATATCAGGCACCTTCCTTATTAGTTTCCTTCTACACTCTGTAGGTCCTCTATTTGTGGTGCCCTGTTTGTATTGTATATGGTATTAGATTGGCCGCCAGGGAGAGGATATTTTTTATCTTTTTCTGTGTATAAATTAAGACACTTTTTAATGTTTTTTATTATTATATTACTAATAAAAAATTATCAGTTTTTAAAGGGGTTACGCCATGATTGATGTAAAAAATGAAAATCAGACATCATATAGTACATGACAATCTATTTCTAACAAAGCTAGAACCAACCCTGTATCTCACATGGATCTAGAGATCCCCCCATTAATTACTCCAATTGCTCTGCTGGATTATCTTCAGCCTGGCAGTTTAGGGGGCGTGTCCTTTCTGCTGCAGCTCTCTTTCCCTGTAACTGCCAGTGTCTTGCCTTCAGCAAGTTTATTGTTAATTTATGCATAACTTCTATACATAGTTAATGTGTTTTCTGTATCATTCTCTGTTGATTGTGTAACAGCTCCATCTAGTGGCCGTTTTACTTACAATTGCAGCTACTCACACTACAAATTTGGTCTACTTCAGCTTCCATATCTTAGTGACATCATCATCCCTGCCCATAGTAGTCATTTCTTCATTCACAGTCATCACTGCATGAGGATAGCACATGGCTTGGAAGTCTCTTGAATCATCCTCTACATCATTAGTAAGCGCATTGTTTTTTCTGTTCCCCTGTTTTACCGCTGATTTACATCCTTGCAATAAAGATATAGTTTGACGTTACTCCATTGTCAATTCATTGCCGGTGTTCTGCCACTTTTCTATACCCGGACAAAAGTCTATACCCGGAAGTGATGTAGCTGCACCAGAAGTCACGTGGACACGTTGGAATCAGCTGGAGGAAGGGGTGTGCGCGCTGCGCAAGCGCATTCGGCTACAGTATAGTAATCTGGCAGAACGCCCCTGCATTTTCCGAGCCCTCCATTTCTTTTCTATCCATCTCTTTCTTTACCATCCATCTCTTTCTTTACTATCAATGGCGACATAGAGTTAGTTTTAGCAAATGCCGAGGCCGAGCCCGATGCGTGGCGAGCGAAGCGAGCCCGCGAGGGTACAAATTAATGGAGATTACAGGCTCGCGGCGTTCTGCCAGATTACTATACTTTAGCCGAATGCGCTTGCGCAGCGCGCACACCCCCTCCTCCAGCTGATTCCAACGCGTCCACGTGACTTCCGGTGCAGCTACATCACTTCCGGGTATAGACTTTTGTCCGGGTATAGAAAAGTGGCAGAACACCGGGATAAGGTTTAGCTGTCTGTCAAGCAATGTACCTTCACACATAAGGAGGACAGAACAGCCAGCTTCTAACAGAATATATGGCTGGTGGCAGTTGGAGATTTAAACTGAGCACGTTCGACCAGCTTAGTCAGATGGACAAAAAAATAAGGTAAAGAACAAACAGCAGGTGGCGCTATACAAATACATTTTATTAAATAACTCAATGGCTATTAGATTTTTAATTACATGGAAGTGCAAAAGTATTCAGATCCAGGTGCTGGTTTGAAAAAAGTAAAATATGTTTCATGACAGAACCCTTATAGGCGAATTATGGTGATTCTTTGTAGGAGTTAGTAGCTAGGTACCTATAAGGTATATTATTTATGTATCCTCATTTTTTTTCGATTGGTGTTGAGACTGCACAACTACACTGAGCAAAAATATAAACACAACACTTTTGGTTTTGCTCCCATTTTGCATGAGCTGAACTCAAAGAACATTTTCTACATACACAAAATACTCATTACTCTCAAATATTGTTCACAAATCTGTCTAAATCTGTGTTAGTGAGCACATCTCCTTTGCCAAGATAATCCATCCCACCTCACAGGTGTGGCATATCAAGGCACTGAATATTGCACAGGTGTGCCTTAGACTGCCCACAATAACAGTCCACTTTGAAATGTGCACAGTTTTGCCTTACGGGGGGGGGGGGGTCAGAAAACCAGTCAGTATCTGGTGTGGCCACCATTTGCCTCACGCAGTGCAACACATCTCAATAGCTGTGCGAAATTGCAGAATATTGGTGGGAACTAGAACACGCTATCATATACGCCAATCAAGATCCCAAACATGCTCAATGGGTGACATGTCCGGTGAGTATGCTGGCCATGTAACAACTGGGATGTTTTCAGCTTCCAGGAATTGTGTACAGATCCTTGCAATATGGGGCCGTGCATTATCATGCTGCAACATGAGGTGATGGTTGTGGATGAATGGCACAACAATGGGCCTCAGGATCTCATCACGGTATCTCTGTGCATTCAAAATGCCATCAATAAAATGAACCTGTGTTCATTGTCCATAACATATGCTTGCCCATAGCATAACCCCACCGCCACCATGGGCCACTTGATCCACAACGTTGACGTCAGCAAACTGCTAACCCACATGACGCCACACACGCTGTCTGCCATCTGCCCTGAACAGTGAAAACCGGGACTCATCCATGAACAGAACGCCTCTCCAACGTGCCAGACGCCATCATATGTGAGCATTTGCCCACTAAAGTCGGTTACAATGACGAACTGCAGTCAGGTCCGGACCCCGATGAGGACGGCGAGCATGCAGATGAGCTTCCCTGAGACAGTTTCTGCAGAAATTCTTTGGTTATGCAAACCGATTGTTGCTGCAGCTGTCCGGGTGGCTGATCTCAGACGATCATGGAGGTGAACATGCTGGATGTGGAGGTCCTGGGCTGGTGTGGTTACACGTGGTCTGCAGTTATGAGGCCGGTTGGTTGTACAGCCAAATTCTCTGAAACGCCTTTTGAGATGGCTTATGGTAGAGAAATTAACCGCTTGCCGCCACGCTAACGCCGAAAGGCGTCATCGCGGCGGCTCTCCCAGGTCACACTAACGCCAATAGGCGTCATCTCGCGTGAGCCGAGATTTCCTGTGAACGCGCGCACGCAGGCGCGCGCGCTCACAGGAACGGAAGGTAAGCGAGTGGATCTCCAGCCTGCTAGCAGCGATCGCTCGCTGGCAGGCTGGAGATGTGATTTTTTTTAACCCCTAACAGGTATATTAGACGCTGTTTTGATAACAGCGTCTAATATACCTGCTACCTGGTCCTCTGGTGGTCCCTTTTGTTAGGATCGACCACCAGAGGACTCAGGCAGCTCACTAAAGTAGCACCAAACACCACTACACTACACTACACCCCCCCTGTCACTTATTAACCCTTTATAAACCACTGATCAGCCCATATAGACTCCCTGATCACCCCCCTGTCATTGATCACCCCCCTGTCATTGATCACCCCCCTGTAAGGCTCCATTCAGAGGTCCGTATGATTTTTACGGATCCACGGATACATGGATCGGATCCGCAAAACGCATACGGACGTCTGAATGGAGCCTTACAGGGGGGTGATCAATGACAAGGGGGTGATCACGCATATAGACTTCCTGATCACTTCCCTGTCATTGATCACCCCCCTGTCATTGATCACCCCCCTGTCATTGATCACCCCCCTGTAAGGCTCCATTCAGACGTCCGTATGATTTTTACGGATCCACTGATACATGGATCGGATCCGCAAAACACATGCGGACGTCTGAATGGAGCCTTACAGGGGGGTGATCAATGACAGAGGAGTGATCACCCATATAGACTCCCTGATCACCTCCGTCATTGATCACCCCCCTGTAAGGCTCCATTCAGACGTCCGTATGATTTTTACGGATCCACGGATACATGGATCGGATCCGCAAAACGCATACAGACGTCTGAATGGAGCCTTACAGGGGGGTGATCAGTGACAGGGGGGTGATCACCCCATATACACTCCCTGATCACCCCCTGTCATTGATCACCCCCCTGTCATTGATCACCCCCCTGTAAGGCTCCATTCAGACGTCCGTATGATTTTTTACGGATCCACGGATACTTGGATCGGATCCGCAAAACACATGCGGACGTCTGAATGGAGCCTTACAGGGGGGTGATCAATGACAGAGGGGTGATCACCCATATAGACTCCCTGATCACCTCCGTCATTGATCACCCCCCTGTAAGGCTCCATTCAGACGTCCGCATGTGTTTTGCGGATCCGATCCATGTATCCGTGGATCCGTAAAAAATTCACATTTTTGTACCATAGTTTGTAAACGCTATAACTTTTACCCAAACCATTTTTTTTTTACCCAAACATTTTTTTTTAATCAAAGACATGTAGAACAATAAATTTATATATTTATATATGGATGTCGTTTTTTTTGCTAAATTTTACAACTGAAAGTGAAAAATGTCATTTTTTTGCAAAAAAATCATTAAATTTCGATTAATAACAAAAAAAGTAAAAATGTCAGCAGCAATGAAATACCACCAAATGAAAGCTCTATTAGTGAGAAGAAAAGGAGGTAAAATTAATTTGGGTGGTAAGTTGCATGACCGAGCAATAAACCGCTAAAGTTGTGGAGTGCCGATTTGTAAAAAAGGGCCTGGTCACTAGGGGGGTATAAGCCTGTGGTCCTTAAGTGGTTAATATTCATTGCACGGGCAACAGCTCTGGTAGACATTCCTGCAGTCAGTATGCCAATTGCACGCTCCCTCAAACGTTGCGACATCTGTGGCATTGTGCTGTGTGATCAAACTGCACATTTCAGAGTGGCCTTTTATTGTGGGCAGTCGAAGGCACACCTGTGCAATATTCATGCTGTCTAATCAGCACCTTGATATGCCACACCTGTGAGGTGGGATGGATTATCTCAGCAAAGGAGAAGTGCTCACTAACAGATTTAGACAGATTTGTGAACAATATTTGAGAGTAATGGGTCTTCTGTGTATGTAGAAAATGTTTCAGATCTTTGAGTTCAGCTCATGCAAAATGGGAGCAAAACCGAAAGTGTTGCGTTTATATTTTTGTCAGTGTACTTTTTCATTTTAATATTAGTTGCCATTACGGAACCAAGTGAATAAAAATGGACATAAGATTAATTATTCATCACAGCGAGATTGTAGTTTGTAAATTAATTTTCCCATATAAACAGAAGGGAAATTGTGTGTAATTATTTTCATTATGTTTCCAGGCGTTATTCCTTACTTCTGTCTAATTTGTGAAAAAAACAGTCCACTATTGAAGACACTATGAATAATACAAATGGTCTTTCTATTGCAGTCATAAAGAGGATCGTGTCTGGTGTGCAGCTAAGTTAGATACTAGAAGAAGTTTGTAATCTGTTGGAGTCTTGACTCAAAATTGGCCTTAAAGGAGTAACACCCCCCCCCCCCCCCCCTTCTTTTGTCAGACCTGCAAAGGGAAGTATACAGTACTTACTTGTCCCACAGCCTCGGCTACGTCTCTTGGGTCCCTCACTGTCAGCTTCTGCTTCGACACCGCTGCACCCAATCACTAGACGCAGCTATGACCTACACCCAATTAGCGATTAGCAGCAGCGGTGTCAAAGTGGATGTTGACTGTGAGGTGAGGCAGCTGAGGCTGTGAAGGAGCCAGGGCCCAGCACCAGGGAGCAGGTAAGTACGCTTCCCTTACCCAGGAGGGGTGGGAGATGGCAATACCTGCCTCAAAGATCGCCAACCTCTTTAAGTTGGCCATACACATGAGATAACTGTTGGGCAAGGGCCAGCTCTGTCAATTGCCGATCTTCCTTTATTTAGCAGCCGATCTCCCAATCCTCCCATACATATGAATAATAACCCAAGCATACATATCTATTGAAAGGGAAAGGGAAGAAAGTTGCTCCTGCTGATGAAATAGTTGATCCTTATCAACCCCATCAGCCATCGAGGGAGAGTTGGGATGTCTGATGCCTATTACTTCATCAGACCAATCAAAATCTGCAGGTATGGCAGATGCACATGTTTGGCCAGTTTTACTCCTTATGTTTTATGGATCCATAATATGGCACTCATAGCCTGTTAAAGGGCCATACTGTACCTCTTTTATATGAAGGCAGGGGACTTAAAGTGGTACTGGAAAAAATGAGAAGTGGCCCCATGTTGTAGAAGGGTCCAAAATGACCAAAGATCGGCCAACCCAAGTAGGCAGGGAGAACAGAAGTAGACGTGGCAAGAAATACTGTAGTATAGCAAAAAATACTGCCTCAGCAAAACAAAATACCACAGTGCAGCAGGAAGTACCACTCCAGCAGAACCAAATACCACAATGCAGCATAAAATACTGACAACCCCTCTGCAGTATTCAACTGTATCACCGTCATGAGGATGGCGATACAGTTGAATTCAGGAGGGCTCCTGCGGCCACCGGCCAGGTGCATAAGTACACAATTCTCCTAGCATTAATTCATTAACATTGAGAGCATCAGATCAATATGTACCTGGATGGCAGCAATGAGGAGATCTCAGGTGGCCCCTTGTGCATCGGCCCACTGGGAAATTTCTTTGTAGGGTCTATGGCCAGTCCACCCATGTATGCAGCTTATATGGTGGTGTTAACTGCTGAGAGCATTGCTTCTAGGAGAGAAATGCAAGACTTGTATATGACAATTATTGCACAAATAACTGTTCTTGCATTTCACAAAACCCATCTTTAGCGATGATTACGTCCTAGTCATTCAATTCTCACTTTGTGCAAAAGGGATTGGAAGGATTATATCCAGTATGTAATACAGGCTGTGTTGCAGTGTAATGTTCCCTTAATGTTGATCTAAAGCAACATGATGAAGCTTGTCTATAGCTACAAAGTGAGACACTTCATGGCAGACGGCCAGACGTAAATCATCATAGTGTAAAAACAGACACTCTTTCTCTATTAAAGAAATATATCTAGTGGATATGGAAATATATTATACAGAGCTCTCCAGGAATGTCCAGCAATGTCCTATCCTTATGTGAGGGTTTGGTCCACAAAATCTCTACTGACCATCGAGACAAAGGAGCTGCAGATCGTGCTGGAGTGCCATGGCCGTTCAATGTCTTCTCATGGGCAGCACATTGGCTCCCTGGTTAGCACTGGTACCTTGTGGTCCTAGGTTTGAACCCCACCAAGGAAAACCTTTGCATACAGTTTGTATGTTCTCCTGTGTTCCGTGGATTTCCTCCAAGTTCTCCGGTTTCCTCCCACGCCCCAAAGATATACTGATAGGAAACTTAGATTGTGAGCTCCACTGAAGACAACAAGCATTGTTGGCGCTATATAAGTGAGTAAAATCAATAAATTCCAGATGAAGAGAAGTGTCCACACACTGTTCTTAACCTGGTCATGCAGCTCAGCCCCATTACTGTGGGACTGATCTTAGGTTTGCCACTTTTCCGCAAAAAACTACCAGCCAAATTAAAAGAGAATGTGCTCTTGGAGGCATGGCTTCAGATGCAGATTACGTTATCATTTAATATCCCTGTAGTGGCATCCCTAATGGCACATGGAAGTTACTGGTCTAAAGATACTGAAATCAGGTCTTTTTTTTGTGGGCTATGACAGCAAATGGTTAATATAATTATAAAACTAAAAGACAAAGAGATCCAGCGCTCCGTAAAATTACATTGCACTTGATTCCATCTTCAACATCCATAATTAATATACTATAATAATATAATTATCCCTGGCGACATATCATAGTGAAGGTTTTAATGAGTGCCTTTCTGGTGGTCTAGGGCCGCAAAAGGTTAATGTTGGCATCCCTGGTGGTTTAGATGACTAGAGAGTTATTGTGAGAGGCAATAATGTGTTAAGATGACCATACACATTAATATAAAGTTGCTAAAATCTTACAGTTTCAAAATTATTCTACATTGGGTGTAATTTAATGAACATTTAGACTGAAAAGAGTCGGCCATGTTTGAAATATTAGGCCGACAAAAAATATTTCATCCCCCCCAAAAAAAGATGAAAGACCTTTTTTGAAAGAATATTCTAAGAGAGATGCTTCACTTGTGGCCTGGTGTCACTGAACACGTACGTGAGGCCAGTTTGAACAACTCTAGCGGCCAATATGGCCTAAAATGTGAATGGCTGTCAGCCAATCGTTCAGCCATTAACCTTCATCAACGTAACGTGTATGACCACCTTTAATGTCCGCCTAGTGGCCTAGTGTGATCAAGAAGTTAATTATACCTGGTGTTACCCATCTCCCTAGGCTCCAGTAATGTCTAATCTCTTATAGGAAATTGAATGCAATGATCTAATCGCATCCAGTTTCTTGTTACTTTTCAGCGAAGTTCAGAGAGATCAAGGACGGAGAGAGAAGATTCTCGGTGATTGATCAGCTGCAGTAAAGAGACCTTTACACCGGCCAACGCATAGGCAATGATTGGCAATGCAGAGTTTACTCATTGATGCAGCTATGATCTCTTCTCAATTGATCATTAAGCAGAGATCATAGCTGCATTTACAGCAGCAATCATCTCATCTGTAGGGGAAAGAATCATCGCAACTGCAATCACTGATCCCCATAGAGAATCGTTGCACGTTCACAAGAAATTCTTGTTTACCCAAGACGATCCGCTGCCAGCAAAAGATGATTTAGGCTACTTTCACACTAGCGTTTTTCTTTTCCGGCGCTGAGTTCCGTCCTAGGGGCTCAAATTCGGAAAAGAACTGATCAGTTTTATCCCCATGCATTCTAAATGGAGAGCAATCTGTTTAGGATGCATCCAGTTCAGTCTTTTTTACTGATCAGGCTTTTCAGAAAACCGTAGCATGTTGTATTTTTACCTCCGGCCAAAAATCCGGGACACTTTGACTGAACGCCGGATCTGGCATTTTTACCATTGACTTGCATTAATGCCGGATTCGGCGCCGTGTGTTCCGTCAAACCGGATCCGGCTTTTGCATATTAAACCCGAAATTTTTTAAAAAAAAGTTAAAGTCCATAAATGGAGGAACCGTTTTTTCCAAAGCATTTTTCCGTTGTGATCAGAATCCTGATCAGGATTCAAGTGTAATCTGTTTTCACACATTTTTCCGGATCCGGCGGGCAGTTCCAGCGACGGAATTGCCCGCCGGATTCAAACAACACTAGCGTGACAGTACCCTTGATGTGCTACAGGATATGTTAACATATGATCACCTGGTGAGCAAGCATTTGTGAGTGATCAGTGCCACATTTACACAATTACCAGGACAGAATGTTCCAAGGAATGCTTGTTCCCAATAATTGCCCTGATCATCAGCCTGTGTAAAAGAGTCTTAAGGGGAAAGCTCCCAAAGCCGATGCACATTTGCCAGTTAAAAGGTAATGCCAACCTCCTCCTAGTATCAATTAGCAGCCTGTTGACAACTCTAGCTGAAATACAGTAACAGGCACTTGGATAATCCCTAAAATAAACCTTTAAAAAGTTACTTTTGAATAATTATTTATATTTTTAATATTTGTTATTTAATAAAGATTGTTATATATCTTCTGTATATTTGGAGTCCCATAGCTTTTTATGTATATCCAGATGTTGGTTCTTTCTGTGGACGGTGAGATTTTTGTAGGTTATTAATTTTTTTAATCCCTAAAATAAACCTTTAAAGAGTCACTGTACTTTGACACAATTTCATTTCATTTAATAGAGAATGATGTAACTAGCAAATTTCCAGATCGCTTCATTTAAAATATCTGCCTGCATCCACTTGAAAAAAAATGCTGCAAAGTCATGGCCACTAGGGGTCTTATTTCCACCTCATTTTCAGTCCACTGCCTTAGAGCTATCTGAGATTGATAAAATAAATGCTTTTACACAGCTTTTGAAGATTATAGGAGCCTCCTGTGTGTCTGTAAGTGTGATCTTCCCCTCCTTATCTGTTCCGTGAGCTCCGGGGCTGAAAACAAACATAGTGAAAAATAAGGAAAAGGACATCACAGCAGTAGAGTGCTGGTAGATTTCACAGAAAGAAGACGCCTCCTGCTTGTGAGTGAAATGCATCTAGCTGTGCAGCTGAAACAGGGAATACAGTGGTTGAACAAGATATTAGGGAAAAACACCTGCTCCTTCACAGTTTTTTGAAAACTCAGGTACACTTTAATTTTTAAGATCAGGTATTTCACTAGAACCAGAGTGATATATGAATCTGGGTTGAAACCCTGAATATGATCTATTCACGTGAGACTCCTAGACTGATTTCCACAGCATGTCACATACCAGAGGGCAGAGACGCATCACTATAACATGTTAGCTGATAGAAAAATCTATATCCATTGAAGGAAACAAGAGCTTTGCTGACTCCTCGGGGACATGTGCATTTAAAAGAAGGATCATCACTACGACCACTCACTTTATGACATCTTGCAGACTACTTACAAGAACCAGTCATAAACTATTCTGACATAACCCCTCTCCTCCTCTGGTCATTTCAGCTGTGAATATATTTTATTAGCACCGGGTATATTGTACTTTATATAAAACGCCTCCTCAGCTTGTGACAAAAGGCTTCCCTTTATTATAATGGAGCTATAGACTTATCCGTGTTCTGCACTGTTTCTATGTAACGCCTCATTACTATTCCAATAAATTAAAGCTTCTTCTTTTTTCTTTTTTTTTCCTAGACTGTGTTTATGCAGCAGATTTCAGCAGAAGGAAACATGTCCCCGCCTGATGTGCGTGTGCCGGAGACATGATCACATGCTGCTTTCAAGGTCTATATCAAAATGTGTATGTGACAAATCCCTGGAGCAGCAAATCTAAGACCTTCTAGTTCTTGCCAGTCTCAACTCCTCTGGTCCTAAGGCAAGTATATGAAAGGCTGTATGCATTAGGACGCTTGCAGGATAGTCTATCACCATGGTGCTTACAGGCGCATTATAAAAAAATAATATCGTACAGTGAAGCTTCTACCGCTAGATTGTCAAAGTAGATGGGAATGTGAAGCTGAATTCATCCAGGGCAGGCCAGATGGCCTGTCTTCTCTCATAAAGTCATAGCACCCTTAAATCTCATACAAGCACAAACAGGGTTTAAAGAGAAAGAGCAAGAAGAAATCTGTCACAGGGTTCTAAACCATTTATTCTTATCACTCTATGTTGTGTCTATTATTCCTTCTAGAAGTTACAAATGAATTATTAGCAGTTTTCAGTGAAGGTCCAGATGGGTGTTCCCAGTTGGGGGTTTGTAGCTGCACAGTTGGACACGACACAATCAGTGCTGCCACTGTCAGACTGTGCAGGGACACACAAAACACAATTTGGGGATATACCCCCTTACCGGCTCTATCAGGGAACCACGATGTATGAAAAGCTGATGGCGTGTCACGGTGAGCAGAGACTCCGGATTCGAAGGTTGAGAAAAAACCAACACCGCCGTATTCCAAACTGGTCACTTTATTTGTAGAAAAAAATGTAACCCTTCAAGCAATAAAAAAATCATCTTCTTGACGCGTTTCGGGCACCCAGGCCCTTTGTCAAAAGAATGGTATGATAATGAACATACAAAAGTTAAAATACACGTTTAGAAAATGGATCCACCTATCAGGAGAAAAGTTTCATTAACAGATGGGAGGCAACCTAATGTAAGGGTAACAACCACCTGTGAATGGAATACACTTCAGTAAATCTTCAAAGCAAGCATATAGAGCGCTGTTCAGACACACTCAAGGTGCTTTCAAAAAAACACACAAAAACAAAAGCAATAAATTGATATACATAAAATCGCTGATGTTAATAGTTGTATATAACGTCCTGTCTCCTATTTAAACCTGTTGGGAACCTGGTTTCAAGCATAAAAATCCTGAAAGTTTCCATTGCTAGTAGCTTTTCTTATGATCGCCCCCTCTGTATGGTTTAGGGCTCTTTCACACTTGCGTTGTCAGGATCCGGCGTGTACTCCACTTGCCGGAATTACACGCCGGATCCGTAACACCGCAAATGAACTGAAAGCATTTGAAGACGGATCCGTCTTCAAAATGCGTTCAGTGTTACTATGGCAGCCAGGACGCTATTAAAGTCCTGGTTGCCATAGTAGTAGTGGGGAGCGGGGGAGCGGTATACTTACAGTCCGTGCGGCTCCCGGGGTGCTCCAGAATGATGTCAGAGCGCCCCATGCGCATGGATGACGTGCCATGCGATCACGTCATCCATGCGCGTAGGGCGCCCTGACGTCACTCTGGAGCGCCCCGGGAGCCGCACAGACGGTAAGTATACCGCTCCCCCGCTCCCCACTACACTTTACCATGGCAAATAGGACTTTAGCGTCCTGGCAGCCATGGTAACCATTCAGAAAAAGCTAAACGTCGTATCCGGTAATGCGCCGAAACGACGTTTCGCTTAAGGCCGGATCCGGATTTATGCCTTTCAATGGGCATTAATTCCGGATCCGGCCTTGCGGCAAGTGTTCAGGATTTTTGGCCGGAGCAAATAGCGCAGCATGCTGCGGTATTTTCTCCGGCCAAAAAACGTTCCGGTCCGGAACTGAAGACATCCTGATGCATCCTGAATGGATTTCACCCCATTCAGAATGCATGGGGATAATCCTGATCAGGATTCTTCCGGCATAGAGCCCCGACGACGGAACTCTATGCCGGAAAAGAAATACGCAAGTGTGAAAGAGCCCTTAAATACCCTTTCAATTCCA
Organism: Bufo gargarizans; assembly: GCF_014858855.1. Lineage (NCBI taxonomy): Eukaryota > Metazoa > Chordata > Amphibia > Anura > Bufonidae > Bufo > Bufo gargarizans. The sequence goes on from NC_058086.1 coordinate 182,834,153, forward strand.
CAGAAGGTGAAAAAAGATAAATCACCCCTGTGGACATCACAGAAGTGTCTGGAAACTGCAGAGGCGTTCAGTGCATTCTCATTATTTGCATCAGATAAATGTTTACGGATCCTTGTCTTTAAAGTATTAGTAGTGCATCCCACGTACTGCAATCTACAGGAAGCGCAGCAAATGAGATACACAGCATACTTAGTGTTGCAGTTAATATAGGAGGACATTTTAAAGGTAATATTGGTTTTGTATGATGTAAAGGTTTTTGTTGTTGTAACATACTGTAGTTGCAACAGCGGCAGATCTTATGCCCGCACCTATAAAAGCCTTTTGTTTCCAGCCAAGTACATGATGGTTTTTCTTTCCTCCTGGTATCAGAGGCATATTTTATGCCTCCTTCCAAAGACCAGGTGGGATATTTCCTAGCCCAAAAAAACTGCTAGAAATTCTATGACATTCACTTTGAAAAATCGCATCATCTGAGAAGTTGTGTCTAAACTCGTGACAAAGGGGGAGGTAAGACTAAAGGGACCCTGAAGGTGGGCAACACAAAAAGCTTTATTCCAACATAACAGTTTTACAAAAGCAAAATGCAAGCAACCTTTTCTGTGTGTATGTGTGTGGACATATATACAGTAGACTGTACAAACCTAGGACTTGGGCTCCATGATGACATCACCTAGTCTGGGTTATTATGACAAAATTGTATGTGTGATTCTTCCTATAGCCACTAACAATGCAAAATGCAGTGTCAAAAACTTATTAAACTTTCTTCCTCAAGTCATTCAAAAATTTACTAAACTTTCTTCCTATAGTCATTCAAAAATGTACTCAACTTTCTTCCTAGTAATTCAAAAACATACTAAACATTCTTCCTAGTCATTCAAAAACTTACTAAACTTTCTTCCTAGTTTTCAAAAACGTATTAAAATTTCTTTCTATAGCTACCATATTTTTCGCCCTATAAGACGCACCGGCCCATAAGACGCACCTAGGTTTTTGGGGAGGAAAATAAGAAAAAAGATATTTTTAACCAAAAGGTGTGCTGTGTGTTTGGTGGGTTTGGAACTAATGGTGGTCTGTGGATGGCACTATTACTGGGGATCTGTGGATGACGGACACTGTTATGGGGGGGATCTGTGGATGACGGACACTGTTATGGGGGGGATCTGTGGATGACGGACACTGTTATGGGGGGATCTGTGGATGACGGACACTGTTATGGGGGGGATCTGTGGATGACGGACACTGTTATGGGGGGATCTGTGGATGACGGACACTGTTATGGGGGGATCTGTGGATGACGGACACTGTTATGGGGGGATCTGTGGATGACGGACACTGTTATGGGGGGATCTGTGGATGACGGACACTGTTATGGGGGGATCTGTGGATGACGGACACTGTTATGGGGGGATCTGTGGATGACGGACACTGTTATGGGGGGATCTGTGGATGACGGACACTGTTATGGGGGGATCTGTGGCTGGCACTGTTATGCCATCCACAGACCCCCACCCCATAACCGTGCCATCCACAGACCCCCCAGCCCATAACCGTGCCATCCACAGACCCCCGAGCCCATAACAGTGCCATCCACAGACCCCCCCCTTAACTATGCCATCCACGGATCAGCCAACCTAACCCCCCCCCCCCCCCCGCCACCGCCCCCCCAGTATACAAATATAAAATGTCTTATTCAATAAAAATGTATTACATATGCCCCCTCACTCCTAAACTCCTAATAGTACCTTACATCCTATTCCTAATAGGTTCTGTACAACGCCGGTGTTCCGGCAGGCAGGCCGGGCGGCCGGCGCGTCACTCACTGACGTCACTTGCCTGCGCCGCCTGCTTCATTCATAAAGTAGGCTGCGCAGGCAAGTGAGATCAGAGAGTTACGCTGCCGCTCGCCCGGCCTGCCGGCATCGTACAGAACCTATTAGGGATAGGATGTAAGGTACTATTAGGAATTTAGGAGTGAGCGGGCATATGTAATACATTTTAATTGAATAAGACATTTTATATTGCTATACCGGAGCGGCGGGGCGGGGCTATAGTACACTGACTGCACTGCCCCGACACTATTCCCGGCCCCCAGCTCCTCCTACCAGTCCCTCCGCCGGCCCCCACTCGCTCGTACATCGCATCCAGCGATGTTAAACCTGTCAGCATTCGCCCCATAAGACGCAGGGGCATTTCTCCCCCATTTTTGGGGGGAAAAAGTGTGTCTTATGGGGCGAAAAATACGGTATTCAAAAACTTACTATTCCCTTACGTCCTACCAGCAGCACAGATGGGGTTAACTGCCCCCCGTGAACTGGTAGGACCGGCGGAATTTTTAATGAGCCCAAAGAATAACCAATAGAAGAACTCCAGCTCCTTTAAGGGGAGGGGTTCGCCCCCCAGCCCACCGTGTTTTTTTCTGTCCTTTGGACAGGTGGACTGGCGAAGCTCTCCCTTTTTTGGGATCTGGAGACCATTATCACTATGTTTGTTTGGTCTCTCTTCTTTGTCACTTTTTCATCTTGCGCTTATATTTTGCGCCTATTCCTTTCTATTTTTCCCCCCCAGTCAGCTTTCATAGGCGTTACCTGGGGGCAATGTGTTCCTTTTTGTGCACTGGCTCCCCTCCTGTATGCTTCGGTTCGCCGGATCATCCGGCGTGGTATGGGCGCCGCCATGACCGGAAGTGACGCACGGTTACTGGCACCCATACACCATTTTCCTACAGGATAGGGTCCTTCTAAAATTTCTACCTTTTTTTTAGACCTAAGGTTCCAACCTTTCAAAATATCAATCAGGTAATCTCTCTACCTGTATTTTTCTCTGCCTCCTCCTCTGATGTTCCAGTCCGACATCCACTGGATATATCGAGATGCCTCCAGATCTATGTGGATAGATCTAGAGAATTCAGGATAGATGAGAACCTCTTCATCCTGTTTGCCGGTAAGTCTAAAGGCCGCAAGGCGTCTAAAACTACTATTAGTCGCTGGATCAAGGAAGCCATTAGGGAGGCTTTCACCTCCCAATCCTTAGATCCTCCAGAGTTTGTGAGGGCCCATTCTACAAGGGCCGTAGCTACCTCTGTCGCGGAGAGAAGTCTTCTCCCCCTAGAGTTGATCTGTAAGGCAGCTTCCTGGAGCTTCATCTCCCATTATAGGATAGATGCTAAGGTAGCAGAGTTTTTGGCTTTTGGGCAGACAGTCCTTACTTCTGCCGAGCATGAGGACCCTCCCTAGGGGATTCTTCTTGCTATCTCCCCATCTGTGCTGCTGGTAGGACGTAAGGGAATCGTTAATTTCTAACGATAATTTGTTTTCCCTTAGTCCTAACAGCAGTACAAAAATTTCCCACCCTAAAGTACTTTCTTGTTACAGACACGGTGGGCTGGGGGGCGAATCCCAGTTCTTCTATTGGTTATTCTTTGGGCTCATTAAAAATTCTGCCGATCCTACCAGTCCATGGGGGGCAGTTAACCCCATCTGTGCTGCTGTTAGGACTAAGGGAAAACAAATTATTGTTAGAAATTAACGAAACTTTCTTCCTATAGTCATTCAAAAACTTACTAAAATTTTTTCCTATAGTCATTCAGAAACTTACTAAACTTTCTTCCTAGTCATTTAAAAACTTACTAAACATTTTTCCTATAGTCATTCAGACAAAACAAATTCGACCATACTGTGCATTAGTGATGGACGAACATCTGCTGGGGCGGTTCGCGAACACGATCAAATGTTTGGGAACCGCAAGTTTGCGGAGGGTCCCATTCATTTTAATGGCAGGCGAACCTGAAACACCTTCAGCTCATATTTGCAGCCAAGAAATAATTACTAGAAGTGCACAAATAGTCCCACAACATGGACAGTGACATACCAGATGTATTATTCGAATTTGCGATCTCCATTTATTTTTATTTTTTAATGCGAAATATCGGCAATATAATTTTCGAGTACGCGCATGCGCAAATGCACTATACAGTACCCAAATGCACTATAAAGAAAGTATATTGTTATATAACACCCGGCTTCAATCAGTTTTTTGGGGGGAAGACTGGTATATCACACGAGTAGAAATTATTTGTTCCAATAACGCTTGTCCCTCTATATACCTGCAGTATCGCAGCAGAACCGCACACAACTGCCGCACAATACAAATGCACTATAATATACTGTCTAACATAGAAAGAACATTATAACATTGTACAAGGAAGGCAATCCATTAGAATATACATAAAGATAAAACGTAACCTTTAATAATTTTACTATGAGGGTCCATTCACACGTCCATAAGTGTTTTGCGGATCCGCAAAACACGGACATCGGCAATGTGCATTCCGCAATTTGTGGACCGCACATCGCCAGCACTATAATAGAAAATGCCTAATCTTGTTTGCAATTGCGGACAAGAATAGGACATGTTCTATTTTTTTGCGGAAACGGAAGCACAGATACGGAAGTGCGGTTCCGCAAAAGCGGATGCGGACAGCACATTCCGGCCCCATTGAACATGAATGGGTCTGCACCTGTTTCGCAAAATTGTGGAACGGATGCGGCCCCATTATTAAAATTAAAATAAAATAAATTATTAAAGGTAAAGGGGTTCTGCACTTTGTTTTAACTGATGATCTATCCTCTGGATAGATCATCAGCATCTGATCGGCGGGGGTCCGACACCTGGGACCCCCGCCGATCAGCTGTTTGAGAAGGCAGCAGCGCACCAGCAGCGGTGCGGCCTTCTCACTGTTTACCACTGGCCCAGTTACGTCACGACTAGTATCAACTAGCGTGGGCGGGGCTAAACTCCATTCAAGTGAACAAAGCTTAGCCCCGCCCACGGTAGTTGATACTAGTCGTGACGTCACTGGGCCAGCGGTAAACAGCGAGAAGGACGCAGTGCTGCTGAAGCGCCGCTGCCTTCTCAAAAAGCTGATCGGCGGGGGTCCCGGGTTTTGGACCCCTGCCGACCAGATGCTGATGATCTATCCAGAGGATAGATCATCAGTTAAAACAAAGTGCAGAACCCCTTTAAGCAAAAAGCATAGATGTGGTAGGCAATAACAAGTGCTCGGCGGCACCAAATCAGAAACCATATGTCCTTCCACAATCTGGGGGGTTCCAAAGCAAAAACTATCTATCCCTGGGCTAGAAGATGATGTGGTATTGAAGGACCGGGTTAGCAAAGAACTGTCCCTGATATTGCCCGACGGGGGGTGCTATTCTGGCCCTGATAGCCTAACCACAGACCACCCGCCTTAGCCTATATAAAAATGGCCCTATTAAGCCCCTAGCCCTTAGGCCCCTGACTTTCAGGTGATCACTATATAGATCTATGTTTTTGACTCATTATAAAAGTATAAGTATATTGCACCCCTCTGTGTATTACACCTATCGATAGCAGACCTATACTAGTGCTTAAAAAGACTTTTGTGGCCCTATTAGCTAGCGTTTGGTGTCCCCGCCTGTCCCTGCTCCACACAGCAACCTCTCCCTACACTGGCAAAACACTGAATGTAAAATGGCGGCCAGATCAGGATTATTTATAAGGTAGGGGGTGTGTCCATGTGCTGAAATGTCTTAATTGGCTGTCCTGTACCACCTGATGGATGTGTCATGGGTCAAAGTTCTTTATAATGTAAAAGAATATGGCGGGCGCGAATTTCTCCATATGTTCGCATGTTCGGCGAATCGCGAACATGCAAAGTTTGCAGCGAAACGACTGCCAGGCGAACCGCAAGGCCATCTCTACTGTGCATGACACATGTTGATGTGCCACATATCACAAGGCTTTCAAGTATTTCAGAGGTTTTATCTCCAACCTCCATCAAGCCTCTCAAATAACTTTTTACTGAAGTTTAATCTCCAGAGTATCACCCGACCAAACTTTTACATTATCAACTTTTACAACTGTATATCTCATAAAGGAAACAGGTTCTTGGCAATAACCAAAGACAATTACCTTTCCCAACTAGTTCAGGACCCGACTAGAGAGACGGCCATACTGGACTTAGTATTAACCAATAGACCTGACAGAACAACAGACGTGCAGGTTGGGGGACACCTGGTAAATAATGACCATAAAGTAATAACTTTCCAATTGTCATTCAAAAGAGTGTTTCTTCAGGGAGGAACAAAAATACCAAACTTTAAAAAAGCTAAATTTAGCCAACTAATAGAGGCCATAGGTCTAACTAACTGGGACAAAGTCCTCAAAAATGAAAATACAGCCACAAAATGGGATATTTTTAAAAGCATCCTAAAATCTAATTGTGAGAGGTGCATACCTTATGGGAATAAAAGGTTAAGGAGCAAGAAAAAATCAATGTGGATAAATAGAACTGTAAAGAAAGCAATAAATGACAAAAAGAAAGCATTTAAATCACTAAAACAGGAGGGTAGCGAGGAATCACTGAAAAACTATAAGGAAAAAAATTGAATATGTAAAAAAACAAAAAAATGCAGCTAAACTAGAGACCGAGAGATTGATTGCCAAAGAGCGCAAAACTAACCTTAAAATGTTCTTCAATTATATAAATGGTAAAAAGTATAAATCTGAAGGTGTCGGCCCTGTGCAGAGTAATGAGGGGGGAGTTGCAGAGAGAGATGAGGAGAAAGCAAAGCTATTATATATTTTTTTTCTCCACTGTATTCACTGAGGAAAATAAACTGTCAGATAAAATGCAGAATGTAAAAGTAAATTCCCTATTAAAAGTGCCCTGTCTGACCCAGGAAGAAGTACAGCGGCGTCTTAAAAAGATTAAAATAGACAAATAGCCAGGACCAGATGGCATACACTCCCGTATCCTAAGAGAATTAAGCCATACCCTTATTTCTGATATTTACGGACTCTATACTGACAGGGAGTGTCCACAGGATTGGCGCATTGCAAATGTGGTGTCAATATTGAAAAAGGGTCCAAAAATAGAGCCCGGAAACTATAGGCCGGTAAGTTTAACATCTGTTGTGGGTAAACTGTTTGAAGGTTTTCTAAGAGACGCTATCTTGGAGTACCTCAATTAAATAAGCAAATAACGCCATATCAGCATAGCTTCATGAGGGATCGGTCATGTCAAACTAGTTTAATCAGTTTCTATGAGGAGGGAAGTTCTAGACTTGACAGTGGCGAATCAATGGATGTTGTATATCTGGACTTCTCCAAAGCATTTGACACTGTACCGCATGAAAGGTTAGTATATAAAATGAGAATGCTTGAACTGGGAGAAAATGCCTGTATGTGGGCAAGTAACTGGCTCAGTGATAGAAAACAGAGGGTGGTTATTAATGGTGACCAAACCCTCAGATTGGGTCACTGTCACTAGCGGAGTACGTCAGGGGTCAGTATTGAGGCCTATTCTCTTCAATATATTTATTAATGATCTTGTAGAAGGCTTGCACAGTAAAATATTAATTTTTGCAGATGACACTAAACAGTGTAAAGTAATTAACATGGAAGAGGACAGTATACTGCTACAGAGGGATCTGGATAGATTGGAGGCTTGGGCAGATAAGTGGCAGATGAGGTTTAACATTGACAAATGTAATATTATGCACATGGGAAGGAATAATGCAAGTCACCCGTACATACTAAATGGTAAAACACTGGGTTACCCTGACATGGAACAGGACCTAGGAATTTTAGTGAACAGCAAACTAAGCTGTAGAAACCAGTGCCAGGTAGATGCTGCCAAGGCCAATTAGATAATGGGTTGCATCAAAAGGGGCATAGATGCCCATGATGAGAACATAGTCCCACCACTTTACAAATCACTAGTCAGACCACACATGAAGTACTGTGTACAGTTCTGGGCTCCTGTGAACAAGGCAGACATAGCAGAGCTGGAGAGGGTTCAGAGGAGGGCAACTAAAGTAATAACTGAAATGGGTGGACTACAGTACCCTGAAAGATTATCAAAATTAGGGTTTTTCACTTTAGAAAAAAGACGACTGAGGAGAGATCTAATAACGATGTATAAATATATCAGGGGTCAGTACAGAGATCTCTCCCATCATCTATTTATCCCCAGGACTGTGATGAGGGGACATCCTCTGCGTCTGGAGGAAAGAAGGTTTGTACACAAACATAGAAGAGGATTCTTTACGGTAAGAGCAGTGAGACTATGGAGCTCTCTGCCTGAGGAGGTGGTGATGGAGAGTACAATAAAAGAGTTCAAGAGGGGCCTGGATGTATTTCTGGAGTGTAATAATATTACAGGCTATAGCTACTAGAGAGGAGTCGTTGATCCAGGGAGTCATTCTGATTGCCTGATTGGAATTAGCAAATATTCTTATTCCCCTTAAGTGGGGATAATTGGCTGCTACCTCACAGTTTTTTTTTTGCCTTCCTCTGGATCAACTTGTAGGATAACAGGCCGAACTGGATGGACAGAGGGCTTTTTCGGCTACTATGTTACATACTAAGGGGGGAAAAAGTAAAACTCTGCAGCGACCTCAATGACCTTTTTATAGGAGCATTTACTGCACGCTATCATAGTGTTCAATCACTGCAGAAGCCAACGGGGACTGGAATACAGTACCTAACGTCTACTCCAACAGAATGAGAATTACCATTAGGAGGGAGCTGTGCGCTTCGGCTTGCATCGTTTCACAGTTGAGTTGTTTGAAGACAGGCTGCCCATTACATACAGCAGCTGTGGATTTGGCTTTTCCTCTCATTCATTTTTAAGCCCTCTCTACTTCACCATCACCTTTTCAATGTTTTCCTCATTACTACCCGACGGCTTTCAGCATATTGTCACATGTAGTTAGTTTAGGCAACTAAGTGTACACAGCCTAGATAATGGAGCAGTAACCGGAACGCACATGCACCTAAGTAAATAAGGATATGGCATTACATTAGCAATCACATGTACACGTATATCATAATGCAGAGGGGTGTATGGAGCAGGCTCAGGAGACGAGTCTGCTGCATATGTAGCGAGTGTTGGCTGACAGTAATCCGCAGTCCAGGCTGTTTAACCCCTAGGATGACACAATCAGTAGTGACCACAGCATCTGAGCAGCTTGGCAGAAGAAGGTGGATCCCTCTGTTCCCCGATCACGCCAACTGTTTGTCATTGCAGCACAGGAGCCTAGTGAAGGACCCCTATGGTATCATAGTAGAGATAGGGCTTAAAAGGACTGTGCCAAGTTTAGGGGATAACTACTGATCAGTGGGGATCTAACTACTGGGGATGCCAACTGATTCCAAGAACGTGTTTCCGTTGATCTGATTTGATGTAGCAGCAGATCAAAAATGCACCCTTCTGCTCCATTTATTGCAAAGCGCTGCACTCTGCTATCTCCTGCAGTTCCATAGAAAATGAATGGAATGACAGGATGCATGCCTGACCTGCCACTCCATCAGATCAGTGGAAAGGGACCTCATGATTTTGCTTTAGAAGTTTTTTCCTGGTTTTGAAATGGTTTGGTATTGGACTCTATGTTTCTTTATGGTCTCCCTACCCCTTACTTAATGGTTAGGTCCTGTGCACTTAGAATAGGGATCGCCGCCATGTTGGAGGCCCCTATTTACGGCAGATCATCCAAGTAGGTAGGGACAGTGGTGTGGGTTGAATTCAGGGCTGCACTCTCCCCTTCATATCATTACTCCAGATGGTCGACCATTGGAGTCAGTCACTAAGGTATTTGCTGTTTAAGGCTAATTGAGACTTTACTGCAGAGAGAGGGACATAGCTAAAACACCTTTCATTCTTGGACATGGTCTGGCCCACCAAATCTTAATCCTGTACCCCTCAGCTGGGAATTACAGCCACCCTTGCAAGAATAATATTGCCTGCCTTACTACAATTCTCATCCTGGCCTACATCCATAAATTGCTATATGGGAAAATTTGCACTGAATATTGTTTGGAACTGTGTTTTGATACAATTGGATGTACTACAACTCCAATTCTGCACTTTAGTAACGAGAGACATTTATTTTCTACAACTGGCCTGGTTACTGACTCCAGCACCAAACGCTGACCACAACATCTACATCCCATGCCTTGCATCTGTACAACAGTCATAATGCCAAGGGCACCCCAACTACCATCAGGCAGGAGCCCCCAGGGTGTTTCTCGAGGGAAGAAAGGGTACGTCCTCCTATCACTGCCCTGGCCCTAGAGAGCATTGGCATGAACCACTGTGAATAATTATTGCAGCCAGAGCCACTACCACTCCCATCTTCCGCTCCACTCCTCCAGGGCCTGCACCATGACTACCTCTCACCAACCAGTGGCTATGGCGATGGTTATACACAACGATTCCAGAAAGAGATTTCGACCATTACCCTGTTTCAACATGTATGGCCACTTTGAACAACTGTAACGACCAATATGGACTAAACTATCTATGGTGGTCTCTCCTAAGTAATCGTTCACCCCATGATCTTTTGTTCAACTGGTGGTCAACCATCAAACTACTTTTATCTAATGTGTATGGCCACCTGACTTGACTCATATACAAATCTTATAATGGTAGGTGAAAGGTAGCATAGTGCCTAACAACCGGCGAGTACACAGAAAAGTCATATCATTATTTGTTACTTGATTGCTTTAACTCATCAACATTGCCCCTAATGGAATTAAAATACCCCGGACATTATGGAGGGGTATGCATGGCCATACTCGCATTGCCTGAGGCCTGCTTTTGTCCCTGGGCTGGGATAGTGTTCTGCCTGGTGACAGGAGGGGTATTTTTAGATGCTGGTATTTTGGAGGGAAAAGGTTTCCCGCTCTTTGTAGGATCACTGGGCAGAAGTTTGACTTTGCCCGGTGATTTGTGCTTAATTGGTCCGGTCAAATAGCCTATGATGTCCCAGGGTATCGGGTAAGTTTACCTGAACCCTGGTAACAAAGTTTGATTGGTGGATGAGGTGGAGAACGGGCTATAAGTATCCGAGCTCCACGGGCTGGTCTTGCCTTTGATCTGTACCTGCCCGTGGAGCCGGGTCCTTTGTCCCGCAGTGCCTGTGAGAATTCTTCCCGCTACCTGTTATGGATGTCCTGATGGAAGAGCTAGCCTTCCGTGCCTCGGAAGCGGATGCCCCGGCCTGGATACATGACTGTCTGCTTCAGCTGCGCAGCCCCCCTTCATATCCTGTGGAAGGCCCTCGTGCCGTACCAGCTGGGTCTTTGTATGCGGTGTTGGAGGCTGTTGGTGGTGTTCCGAGTGGAGCGGTGTCTGTAGGAGTTCCGGAGCAGCAGCAGGAATTTCTAATTGAAAGGGTGATGCCGGGATCCCGCGAGAAGAGTCGCAGGCAGAGGAGCCAGAAGAGGAGCTTCTCCCCTTCTCCATCGGAGCATGCACGGCTGCGTCAGCAGGATGGAAGAGGTGCCGGAGCTAGTCTCGCGAGAGGTCATCGGGAGAGGACATCTGTTGCGGCGGGTCAAGGTTCATCTGCGGAGGGGATCATCTGCGCAAGCAATGTGCCGGTTTCTAACCCCTCCCCGCGGATCCTTGGTATTGGATCGCAGGTTTTGGGGGGACAGGCTGGACTAGAAGAGACCAGACTTCAGGAGCGGCAAGTGGACTCGGCGGGATTGTGGGATGGAGCCAATCCAGCAGCTGCTGCAACGCCTCAGCCTGGACCAGGTCCTATGTCGGGTGAGTGTTCGGCTGCACAGCTTTCCCCTCTCATGTTGTCTTTGTCTAAAGTTCTGTCCTCTCTGGAGATGCTAATCCCTCTGTCCTCAGCTCTCCCCCTCCTTAAGGTTTCTGCTTCTGGGTCTGTTGTATCCGAGCTCCGCGGGCTGGTCTTGCCTTTGATCTGTACCTGCCTTCGTCCCCTCCCGCCCCCCCCCCCCCTTTTGTTATGGTTATGTTTGGCCACGGCCTGGGGAAGGGTGATGGAAGGATATTCATCCCATGTTGGGATGGGCTCTGATAGATGTATTTTATGGTTAATGAAATCTGAGTTTATGACTAGGCTCTTAAATTGGTTCAGTAAGATTGTTAATGGTTGTTGTAATAAATGAGGCCTTGGCCAGTTTTTACCTCCACTCTCTAGTTGGTGTATTTATTAATGTTATGTTTTATGCTGTGGTTTAAATGGGTTGGAAGGAAGGCGTAATATGCCATGTGTTGCTATTAAACAGATATAGATTTAAAGAGCTAAAATTGTTACACTGTTATCTCGTGCCATCTTGTCACAAAATTCATTAAAATACATTGAAAGATGGCACTTTTTCTGCCATATTTTCCTTAACTCGTTAATCATCAAGTTTATATCTGTATATCTGACATACTAATAAAAATCAGATAAGAAGGTGTCGAACCGATGGAACCCACACTGATCAAAACAGGAGGGTGCACATATAGTACTGTATATGTGCAGTACCCCAGAGAAAGGGGTATCTGCAAATGATTTGTTATTTACTGTGTTATATTGTTATGTAATGTTATATTATGTATTGCAACCAGTATGGGCATCTATACATGGCACAGCCAGGGTTAACAAGCCTAGCTCAGCTCTTGTAGGAAGTAGTGGCTGGCTCCACTCCTAGCTTGGGGGTTGTTCTAGGGAGAGTTCAGAGAGAAAAATATGTTGCCTCATGTTCCCTCTTCTTAAGCCCAGAAAGCTTCAGAGACTAACAGAAAGTTCTAACCTGTTAGTACAGCCCTTCAGACTTTGCTGCTGTGAGGGACACTCTAATAAACCCTTCGCACCTGGAAACATCATGGCCAGACGTGCCTTCAAAAACCCTGTATCCCGCAGTGACACTACAACCATTATTGCCAAAGTACTATTGCCAGACACAATTTCTACTGAGACAGACTTTTTGCAAGATAGAGAGGAAAAAAGGCCATAACTCCCATTCTTGTCTAAATCCATACGTTGCTATCTGGGAAAAATTGCACCGTGTACAGTTGGAACTGTGTCTGCTATAATTGGAAGTACTACAGCTTCCATTTTGCACTGGTCTGCACTCCACATGCCATGTCTTGCACTCATACAGACACTCAACATAATCGAAACCCCAACTACCACCAGGCAGGAGCCCCATAACTAGGATGTTCCCCGAGGGAAGAAAGGGTGTGCCCTCTTTTCACTGCACAGCCCTAGGGAGCAACGGTATGAGGAAAGTCACTGTGATTGACTGTGACAGCCAAAGTCCCTATCATCTGGGTAAACATACTTGTCAGACTGTGGCGCTATTTCCCAAGTACTTACATACACCTGGAGGTTTCCTCAAGACCTATATTAGCTCTCAATGTCTCAATGTTAACATGATAACTCTATGTATACAAAACTAAATCAGGTAAGACATACATTTCTAATTTATTTAAGTCAACAAATCATTGAAAGCATACAGATGTCCTACAAAACATGTAGGTCATTTATTATGACCACCTACACTAGAACCTGGCATAAACAAGTTGGAAACCTGTGGTTTGGAACTTTTTAAATGCCATTGCACCTAAATTTAGGTGCAAGTGGTATTTCTATGGTGCCCCTGCCATTTTCTGAAAAGGGGGAGTGGCAGGGTGGGGGCTTGGCATGGGCAGGTGCCATTGGCACAGTCACCATCATTTGGCGTAAATAACAATTGAAATCTATTCTTCTACGAGCCAGAGTAGATTTCAATCTAGGCGCACGAATGCTGGAGAATGCATTTAATTTATCACGAGGCTTCTCGTAAAAAAGTAAGTGCATCCTCCATCAGCACAGGTGCTATCAAAGAGTAAAAAGCTGTTTCGTTTAACAGCAGCATCTTTCTTCTAAAATATTTTCTTTGTTAATGTTTTTTTAACATTCGCTACTTGACCTTCTGTATGTATGCTTTTGCCATGACTTGTGTAGGACTTTGTCATGCCCATGGCTATTGAAAAGGGCTGAGATAAGTGTGACATAACATAAAATAAAACACAGCAGGGCTGTATGTAATCCTTGAGAATCAATAACCTAATTGTTGTTCGGTCGACAAAGGCTGAGGACGTCTATCACCAGGAAGTCATGGTCAGATTGTCATGGGTTGCAGATAGGATGATGCAATAAAGCCAACAAAAATGACAAGATCAAATAGAAACTATTCTTAACTTTGTAAAGTTTACATTTGGTGTGACTTTTGAACACTGAAATGGTGATAATCAGGGGTGGGATTCAAATTTTTAACAACAAGTTTCCGACTCAACGGCGGACATGCGGCATCACGACACATGTTTTCATACACATACACCATATATATACATGGTACACATACATAAATACACTATATATACACTACACACAGAAACCACCCAACTAAGAGGCTAAACTATCAGCGGTGCGCGATACAATGAAAGTGAACATCTCCAGCTACCCTGCCGCCACCAGAGCACTGGATCGGGACTCAGCCGGTAACACAGTTCTCCGATCCAGTTGTAATTTTAACAACCGGATCTGGAGAACTAGAGGGAACTGGTTAAATCCCATGATTCCATAATCTCTCCAATCACATTCACCTGCCGGCCATTGACTTGCTCATCTGCTCCACTGTCCCAGTGCCACAGCAGTCTTGTCCTACTGATGTCTTCCTCTCCCTGACCAGTGGAGTGGTGCTGCACTCCCATCCACAGACTGAGGCCTGCTTCTTGCTGACATTTCCTCCCACTGCTCCCTCTTTCTCCCCAGACTGGCCACCTTTCGGTACTCAAGGCACCTTCCCCCGTTGGAAGGTACCTGAGCAATAGGTTCTTGTTCTCTAGTTTCCTGCTAAGGTGTACTGTGTGTTCATTTGCCTGTTCTGTGTATCGACTTCTGCTTGACTTTTGGATTCACTGCCTGACCTGATCTCTGCCTGATCTCCATACTGCCCCATGAGCTGCTTGCCATTACCTCAGACTGTTTTTTTGGATTGCACGTATTCTGTCTGTGCTGACCTCGACCAGTCCTTGATTATAACTTTGCATGATTCCTTGATATCCCACACCAGTGTCCCATGGGTGAGCCATCACTTAAACATAGACTACTCCAAGAGTCCAGATCCCTGTATATGTGTTAAAGGGGAAGATCTGGTCAGCCATAGACAACGCCTTTAGGAGTAGCCCCAAGTCAAATCTGTCCAAGTGGCACAGTGGATCCACATCCACTTCGTTATAATGAAGAATTGTAGCTTTATGGTTGCAAGTTATATTTTAGCCTTTATATTCCTGGTGGGGTACGGGTTCTCATTAAAGAGACAAAACTTGTATGAAGCATAACAAGCAAAGCTTCATAAGAAAAAGCATGAACATTTGTTGTGTTTTTTTTCCTCTCATCGGTATAGGGTCATAAGCTGGGTCTCTTAAATTACAGGGAAAAAAACCTTAGAACAGCTGTCTACAAATAGATGTATCATCTGTTTGGTGGTTACTGTGGTTTGACTGAAATTCCCGCTGATTTTTCAAGGCTCTTTTAAGAGTTAGACACTGACTTAACGGGTAGCTAGCTTCACTAGATTGGCAATAAAAAAAATTCTTCTTTCTGGAAGAAAGATAATATTAAGTCTCTAAATCTGATTGCTATAGATGGCTCCTGTTATATATGTTTCATAGACAGGGCTACGTGGAGACTTCAGCTGTTCAACACAGGATTGTGTGTATGACAGCACTGCATTTTTCACATGATTAAATGGGTTGTTCGGCAAATCAGAATTTTTGAGAAAAGGCTCAGAGTAGCAAAAAAAATTAAATAAGTGATACTCACCATATTGTCACCTTTACCATATCCCTGCCTTTGCCATTGGGATCCTTCCTGTGTCCTTGATGGTCTCCACTTACTGGTCCCTCTCGACACACAAAATGACCACTTAGGCCAATCACTAGCCACAGTGGTGACCCGCCTCAGTCACTGATTGGCGGAGCAATCATTTCCTCTGTGTCCAGGGCCGGTGCTACCATAAGGCAGACCAAGCGGCCGCCTTAGGGCGCACCCTGGGGGAGGGCGGAAAAATGTGACATGGAGGGGGAGAAATGTGACATGGGGGTCTGATGGCTGACATTGGGGACTGATGGCTGGGGGATGATGTCTGACATGGGGTTCTGATCTGAGGTCTGATTAACATTCGGGGTCTGATTAGAGCTGTGAGCTGAGGTCTGATTAACATTGGGGGTCTGATTGCTGGTCTGACCTGAGGTGTAATGGAAAATATTTTTTTCTTATTATCCTCCTCTAAAACCTAGGTGTGTCTTAGAGGGCGAAAAATATGGTCCTTAAACCAGCCATTGTCTGAAGCAGAGAGAAGATACCAGGACCACAGAGAGGAGAAGCGTGGGGAGGGGGGCGCCAAAATGTAGCTTCGCTTGTGTTGGCAAAAATCCTTGCACCGGCCCTGTCTGTGTCAAGAGGGACCAGGATATAGAGACCTCCATGAGACCTGGAAGACGCAGAACAGTAAGGCACAGTAAGGTTATTTATCATTAGGGGAATTTTTTAAGTGTTTTTTTAAAGTGAGTTTCTAAACATGTCTCATTATATTTTTGAAATTTGGTGCATCTTTAAGTCTAATACGTCTGTCTTGAGATGCCACTTTCTACCACTCCCCTTCACAAGAGTTAGATTGCGGCAATTTTTCCACCTTTTTAGAAAAGTTGCATCTGATAAATCTGGTTAAAATTAGCTTGACAGGTAAACCACTATCACTTTCCCACCCACTCTCCAAAACTGAAGTGAGGGATATAAAAATGCTAAATGTTTGCAATTTTTTTTAAGTCTGAATTTTGTAGTGCAAACTCCCCTCTGAGAACAACTAATGTCCATGTGCCTTATGAGGGCCATTATGTATATGTCAGGGGGTGGGTCGCTCACTCTGTCAGACTCGTCGTCCATGTAGGGGGAATGAGCAACCAGCCACATCTTCACCCACTAGCTGGTTGCTGGGAATCTCAGGGGTCGGCTCCCATATTAAAGGGGCTGACTGCAATGACAACCCCTTTAATTAACCTTCTACGGTCTGTAATGACTTTTTTTTTTCCAGATAACTGTCCCAATTATTGGACTCTTTTGTTTAGATTTCATCCTCTTCAGGACAGAGTTAAACGTTTCATTTTGTCTCTTAGCTTTAAAAGGTGTACAGAAAAGAATCTTGATTTATTTGCCAGGTAAAGTTCTGTTAGGATGAAAAATGTAGAAGATCCCAAGCCAGGAAGGGGGAACTGGAACATCCTATGAGCCTGAGGTTTCGAGATAACCATAATCTGTGCTTGCTCATCCACTTTATGCCTTTAAAAAATCAATAGTGCACACATATAGTAATAAACAGAGAGGGATTCTGGGATAATCACATTAAGTAAGTTAGTGACCCAGAAGTGCGTTAGCCATTTTAAAGAGTATGACATGCCACGGCTTGTGGGCAATAAAATTTAACCCTTTGGGTCAGAAAATACACTGAAGACATGACTTATGTATTATCAAATCATTGAGTTATGAGCTAGAGACAAAGCTCACTAAATCACTATGCGACCCGCATTCATTGCAGCCAATAATCTTCTTTCCCCTGTAAAACAGCTCATGAATTCTAACCTATAGCAGGTAGACCAAAAAATAGAAACCACCAACAGAAATTGTACCACTACTTTTACAGACAACCTCCAATAAACAGTTAGGCTGGGTTCACACCTGAGCGTTTTACAGCGCGTTCCTACGCGCTGTAAAACGCTCAACAAGGAGAAACCAATGATTCCCTATGGGAATGGTTCACACTTGGGCGTTTTACAGCGCGTACGATCGCGCTGTAAAACGCCCGACGCTCCAAAAAGTACATGAGCGACTTTTGGGGCGTTTGTGGCCATAGGACACTGTAGTGAATCACACAAACGCGCGTCAAACGCGCGTTTACTATTACAAAAACGCGCATAAAAATGCGCGTCAAAAACGCGCGTAAAACGCGCGTTTGCGCAACGCTCAAGTGTGAACCCAGCCTGAAAGGGAACCTGTCACCGGGATTTTGTGTATAGAGCTGAGGACATGGGTTGCTAGATGGCCGCTAGCACATCCGCAATACCCAGTCCCCATAGCTCTGTGTGCTTTTATTGTGTAAAAAAAAAAAGATTTGATACATATGCTAATTATCCTGAGATGAGTCCTGTCTGTGACTCATCTCAGGGACAGGACTCATCTCAGGTTAATTTGCATATGTATCAAATCGTTTTTTTTACACAATAAAAGCACACAGAGCTATGGGGACTGGGTATTGCAGATGTGCTAGCGGCCATCTAACAACCCATGTCCTCAGCTATATACACAAAATCCTGGTGACAGGTTCCCTTTAAGGTTAAAGGTTTCCATTGTTGACCATCATTAGTGTCGCCTGAAAATACACTAATTGCAGGGTGTTCCACTGCTGGGATCAGATTGAAGCGTGGAGCAGAAACTGTTTAATTCTCGTGTAGCACCAGCACAGGGCAAGTGTTCTGGGTCCTCCAGAGACGGATGCCCTCAACATAGTCGCTCACCGTTTCATCTACTTCATGATGTTATGGTTGCTCCTTATACCCATGTACCTAATTCTGCCATAATCCTTAAATGGATTAACCAGGAACCCCCAAAAATATTGATGAAGGCTAAAAATGATCTAAAAAAACTCAGATGCTCCATGCCCAGTGCCACTGGTCCAGTGGTGTCGGTGTTTTCTGCCCTGTAGAGGTGACATCAACGACTAATCCATTGCAGCTAATCACTGGCCACGTAAGATAATCAGGTACAGCATCGCAAACTCAGTGCTGCAGTCATGACGTGCCTGACTACCCCAGGTAAGCGCTGAGGCCAGTGACTGGTTGCAGCCATCATATGAAGTACCCAGTGATGTCATCCCTGCAGCACCAAAATCAAAGAACGACCACCCGCCTCACTGTAATGGCAGTTCTAGAATAGGCAGAATTGAGCAGCTGATATTTTTTTTTTTAATTTTAACTTATTAAGAATCTTCATCAAAAAATGTTTGGGTCCCAGAAAACTCCTTCAATGGTGCAATTTATGGCTCCATAACTAGGCAGATCTGCCATACAGGATGCCTCCTGCTGGATATAAAACTGTAGTCATATATATAAAGGATTGATATTTACTGACAATGGTTTTCAAATTTTAGTGCAATGCTCCAGAATCTACATGATAGTGGCACAATTTGTCATAATCCGCAGGATATTTCGAGAAAATTCCCTACTCCTGTTACTACACCGCACTATCCCTGTACTTTCTCGCACGCTCCACACTGCACCATTTCTCCTCTCGTTCCCAGTCACTTTTCCACATCATTACCTCTCCTTTCCTCAGCATTTTTATAATTAATTTGTGGTCTCTGTGAAATTGCCAATGGCTTACAGCCCTTCACCCCACCCCCGCTCGCACTTCTCTCACATAAAAATGGAGGAATGCGCCATCACCATGTCAGGACTGAAATTCGTTTCGGTGAAGGATCCCACACCGGGCGTCTGTGACGGCTTCAAACCTGACTCTGTAAAAGCATCTTGTGCTGCCAGCGTGCGGCGGCCACGGCTGACAACCGACCCTACATGTGTCAGGCAAATCACAAACTGCTTTTATTCGTTGCTAATTAAGTCTTAATAGAAAAGCTGCATTTTCTTTAATATAAATACTTTTCCAATCAACGTATACAGCAGATTCCAGGTCAGATTGTGATCGCTCTCCGCTGGCTGGAAAATAATGCATTCACAGTATGTGTGGATGACTGCGTCGTATCAGAATCCACCGTATGAATGATACAAGTTTCAGTACGCACCTGTCTCATATACATCCCCATATATTACTGTCTTAGTACGCACCTGTCTCATATACATCCCCATATATTACTGTCTTAGTACGCACCTGTCTCATATACATCCCCATATATTACTGTCTTAGTACGCACCCGTCTCATAGACATCCCCATATATTACTGTCTTAGTACACACCCGTCTCATATACATCCCCATATATTACTGTCTTAGTACACACCTGTCTCATATACATCCCCATATCTTACTGTCTTAGTACGCACCTGTCTCATATACATCCCCATATATTACTGTCTTAGTACGCACCTGTCTCATATACATCCCCATATATTACTGTCTTAGTACGCACCTGTCTCATATACATCCCCATATATTACTGTCTTAGTACGCACCTGTCTCATATACATCCCCATATATTACTGTCTTAGTACGCACCTGTCTCATATACATCCCCATATATTACTGTCTTAGTACGCACCTGTCTCATATACATCCCCATATATTACTGTCTTAGTACGCACCCGTCTCATAGACATCCCCATATATTACTGTCTTAGTACACACCCGTCTCATATACATCCCCATATATTACTGTCTTAGTACACACCTGTCTCATATACATCCCCATATCTTACTGTCTTAGTACGCACCTGTCTCATATACATCCCCATATATTACTGTCTTAGTACGCACCTGGCTCATATACATCCCCATATATTACTGTCTTAGTACGCACCTGTCTCATATACATCCCCATATATTACTGTCTTAGTACGCACCTGGCTCATATACATCCCCATATATTACTGTCTTAGTACGCACCTGGCTCATATACATCCCCATATATTACTGTCTTAGTACGCACCTGGCTCATATACATCCCCATATATTACTGTCTTAGTACGCACCTGTCTCATATACATCCCCATATATTACTGTCTTAGTAGGCACCTGTCTCATATACATCCCCATACGCACCTGTCTCATATACATCCCCATATATTACTGTCTTAGTACGCACCTGTCTCATATACATCCCCATATATTACTGTCTTAGTACGCACCTGTCTCATATACATCCCCATATATTACTGTCTTAGTACACACCCGTCTCATATACATCCCCATATATTACTGTCTTAGTAGGCACCTGTCTCATATACATCCCCATATATTACTGTCTTAGTACGCACCTGGCTCATATACATCCCCATATATTACTGTCTTAGTACACACCTGTCTCATATACATCCCCATATATTACTGTCTTAGTACACACCTGTCTCATATACATCCCCATATATTACTGTCTTAGTACGCACCTGGCTCATATACATCCCCATATATTACTGTCTTAGTACGCACCTGTCTCATATACATCCCCATATATTACTGTCTTAGTAGGCACCTGTCTCATATACATCCCCATATCTTACTGTCTTAGTACGCACCTGTCTCATATACATCCCCATATATTACTGTCTTAGTACGCACCTGGCTCATATACATCCCCATATATTACTGTCTTAGTACGCACCTGTCTCATATACATCCCCATATATTACTGTCTTAGTACGCACCTGTCTCATATACATCCCCATATATTACTGTCTTAGTACACACCTGTCTCATATACATCCCCATATATTACTGTCCTAGTACGCACCTGTCTCATATACATCCCCATATATTACTGTCTTAGTACGCACCTGTCTCATATACATCCCCATATATTACTGTCTTAGTACGCACCTGTCTCATATACATCCCCATATATTACTGTCTTAGTACGCACCCGTCTCATATACATCCCCATATATTACTGTCTTAGTACACACCCATCTCATATACATCCCCATATATTACTGTCTTAGTACACACCTGTCTCATATACATCCCCATATCTTACTGTCTTAGTACGCACCTGTCTCATATACATCCCCATATATTACTGTCTTAGTACGCACCTGGCTCATATACATCCCCATATATTACTGTCTTAGTACGCACCTGTCTCATATACATCCCCATATATTACTGTCTTAGTAGGCACCTGTCTCATATACATCCCCATATATTACTGTCTTAGTATGCACCTGGCTCATGTACATCCCCATATATTACTGTCTTAGTACGCACCTGTCTCATATACATCCCCATATATTACTGTCTTAGTACGCACCTGTCTCATATACATCCCCATATATTACTGTCTTAGTACACACCTGTCTCATATACATCCCCATATATTACTGTCCTAGTACGCACCTGTCTCATATACATCCCCATATATTACTGTCTTAGTACGCACCTGTCTCATATACATCCCCATATATTACTGTCCTAGTACGCACCTGTCTCATATACATCCCCATATATTACTGTCCTCGTACGCACCTGTCTCATATACATCCCCATATATTACTGTCCTAGTACGCACCTGTCTCATATACATCCCCATATATTACTGTCCTAGTACGCACCTGTCTCATATACATCCCCATATATTACTGTCCTAGTACGCACCTGTCTCATATACATCCCCATATATTACAGTCCTAGTACGCACCTGTCTCATATACATCCCCATATATTACTGTCTTAGTACGCACCTGTCTCATATACATCCCCATATATTACTGTCTTAGTGCGCACCTGTCTCGTATACATCCCCATATATTACTGTCTTAGTGCGCACCTGTCTCATATACATCCCCATATATTACTGTCTTAGTACGCACCTGTCTCATATACATCCCCATATATTACTGTCTTAGTGCGCACCTGTCTCATATACATCCCCATATATTACTGTCTTAGTGCGCACCTGTCTCATATACATCCCCATATATTACTGTCTTAGTAGACACCTGTCTCATATACATCCCCATATATTACTGTCTTAGTACGCACCTGTCTCATATACATCCCCATATATTACTGTCCTAGTACGCACCTGTCTCATATACATCCCCATATATTACTGTCTTAGTACGCACCTGTCTCATATACATCCCCATATATTACTGTCTTAGGTTAAATACATGAGAACTTCACTTATCACGCATCCTAATACGACAAGTGATCTAATATCTCATTGCTAGGGATGAGCGAACTCGCGTTTTCAAGTTTAGCGTAAAAGGTTTGGGTTCGGGTTATCTAAGATTTCCGTTATGGATTCTGCTACCACAGACCATAACTTATGGTCCATGGTGGTGTAATCCATAACGGAATTCTTAGATAACCCGAAACCGAACCTTGTGCGCCGAACTTGAAGAAGCAAGTTTGCTCATCCCTACTCATTACATAATGCATGTCTCTGGTCTTAGAAATAGTACACGGGACAGCGGACATAGGCTGATGTACAGGCACCAATTAAGAAATCACATTTGTGAGGACTTGTGAATTCCTTGGAATTGTTAAAGCCAAGCTGTAAGCAAATCAATTTACCAGTGCTGACATTGTCAAATCGAAGCTCAAAACTGGAAAATCTGACTCTATTCACCGAGAAAAGTGTAAAAATCTGTCTTCATGTATAAGCTGGTGATGTAGATGTCAGATGAATGTTACGGCTATTTCTCCTAACTCCAACATGAACTTTTGGCTTGGCTCTCTGAACTTCAGAAACCTTTGGCAGTAGCTTGGGGTACGGCCACACGCTATGGTTTCCTAATGCAGCTTTGGAGGTGAAAACTAGGAGTTGAATGAGAAGAAGTTGTACTGTATCTGTCCTTTATACTTTCTCCCCTTGTATGATCCACTAGTGAATTTGACCTCCAGAACTGCATCAGGAGACCTGAACATGTTGTCGTACCCTTACCTCCTGGGGGAATAAAACATCAGACATACTGAAATACAGCATCTCTGAACTTTTGTCCCCAACAACATGCCCCCATACACATTAGGACATTTTTAAATCCCACCAAATACAGCAAATTCAACTGACTCTTGTGTATGGCCAGCATCTCAGTTCATTCCTTCACATCTACTCTTTTTGCACCAAAGCCTCCCCCCTCTAGTGCTAAGAGTCGATGACAGGAAGAACCACCTTCCCAATGCTATACTGTATATTGGTGGGATGGAGGTAGATACATTAACTATATATAATAACTTATCTGCACTGGTAAAGACAAATTGCAAAGTAGTATGGGCAACTCACAGACTACCACCCTATTTAAAACGTAACCTTTAATAGGTATACCATTAAAAGTAACCCACGATATTGAAAAAGAGGTAAAATAAATGACTCCACAATGGTAGATAGGGCAATTTTGTAGGTACGTACAGGCGTTTGTCAATAGGTGGGAACTTTCCCTAATTCTGACCCTATACTATTTCAACCCTGATACAAAACGGAATGGCCGCCCCGATAGGGGCGATCCCGTATTCAGGAACCTCCTATATACCCTCAGATGGCCCTAAAGTAGTATGGGGCAATTGCGGACATTTCATAGACATACAACTGCAGTACATAGTCAGCTACTGATTTGTACATCAGATTATCCATCACAGCGTATGCATTACCATGAATAAGGATAGACAGAGAGGATAGATTAACTGATAGCAACTCTAGTATCACTCACATGAAGTGACTTTAAAACATTAATAGACACAACACAACTACGTAAATCATCTAAAATGATATGGTTCTATAAAAATGAGTTTACAGAAAAATAGAAAAGCCAAGACAATCAAGTCTGGTCAGATGTTGGCTCCAAAAGCTTCGTCCATTTACTTCAAATTTCCACCAGTGGTTGAGAGTTACCAACAGACTGCCCTCAAAAATCATGTGCCACCTATGTCAAATAATATGCCCCTAGCTCGGGACACAAATGATTTCAATTACAAATATTTCAGTAACATAAGATGCTGGAGGGTCCAAGTACAAAATTAAAGGCATACCCATGTACCCAGGCTTCAATAAAAATCTGAATCTGCCATAAAGTGATTAAAAAGTGTCAGACTTACAAATTCATTTAAAAAGTTATAAAAATATTGATTCTATCTACGTTTGACAATGTCCAAGAGTAGAAATAAAAAATAATAATGGGTTGTTCCAGAGCAAAAATATTAGGATAGGGATCAGTTAGGGTCTGACTGATATGGATAAGCCACTATGCCTGGATAAACAATGAAGAGGCTGTGTCGCAATCACTTCAAACATGATCAGGGGGTCAGACCACCATCAATCAAACACTTGTGGCCTGTCCCAAGGATACAGAGTTATGAACCTGAGTCAGGGTAATACCTAAGCATTGGGCTGCAGCAAAAAGGCCAGACAAATTTATTTGGACCTATATTAATATCAAACCACAGACCAGAATGTTTGAGACACCAAACCACACCACGAAATAACTTCAGACCCCAGAATTAATTTTAGACCCCAGACTAGGTCGTAAAAACACAATTTAGACCCCAGATCAAACGAAAAAATTATAGCCCAGACCAGATTATAATTTATCCTCCTCACTCACAGCTCTTGTTTAGCTGCACTGGGTCGTGAAGCCATCCTGCGTCAAGACCAGATGCAGAGCTGAGCAAGAGCCAGGAGTGAGTAGGGTACGTATACTGGCCCCTATAATGACAGATTTTTTTTATTTACGAGTCAAATGGCTGAAAAGTATATATCACTGAGTGACAGGGTCAGGGAATCCAAAAATAAGGTGACTCCGAGAAAAAGCGGATGAGTTGACGAATACAGGTCATCAGTGTTTTCGTTGTGGAAAACCCTTTCATGTGCAGCTGCCCACGAGAAGCAGGACCTGATCTAGTAGTGGCTCTGGTTGTTACAGTCACATCACAGTGACTTCCTCACACAGTTGCTCCCTATTACCATGCAGTGAAAGAAGTGCATGGCATTTATTCTCTCAGGGCACACCCGGGTTCTGGGACTCTTGCCTGATGGTTGTTGGGGTGCCCTGCCATGATGTAAATTGTTTGTATGGGTGCAAGGCAGAGCACGTAGAGTGCAATGGCCAACGTATAGTGTAGGAGTCAGTAACCAGGCCAGATGTAGTAGAATAAATGTCTGTCTTTGCTGAGGGTAAAAATAGAAGTTGTAGTTCATCCAACAATAGCAAAACACAGTTCCAATGGTACACAGTGCAATTGTTCCCAGATTACAATGCATGGATTCAGGCAAGGATGGTAGTTATGTCCCTCTTTCCTCTCTATCTTTCTCAAGTCTCTTCCTGCAGAATCGATGACGGGCAAGAGTGGTCTTGTAATGGTGGCTGTAGTGTCCACTGCGGGATACAGGGCTTTAGAGATATGACTGGCAAGGCCATGTCCAGGTGTGAAGGGTGTCTTAACAGTATTCTTCACTGCAGTAAAGTTTTAACAGCTTTTGATAGCAGGTTACCTCACCGACTTTTTTGTCTTTCTCCTTCTCTCCTGTACATTATGCAGAGATCAACGAGTCTCCATAGCTTGAGACCTAAAAGGAAGGAGCACAAGGCATAGCTTTCTCTCTCTTTCAACTCCAGTCTAGACTGACCTAAGAATACGGGTGGGGCCAGCCCACACCTAATCTCCTACAAAAGCTGAGCCAGGATTGTTAATCCCGGCTGTGCCTCCCCCTCTAATGCTAAGAGTCGATGACAGGAAGAACCACCTTCCCAATGCTATACTGTATATTGGTGGGATGGAGGTAGATACATTAACTATATATGATAACTTATCTGCCCTGGTAAAGACAAATTGCAAAGTAGTATGGGCAACTCACAGACTACCACCTTATTTAAAACGTAACCTTTAATAGGTATACTATTAAAAGTAACCCACAATATTGAAAAAGAGAAAAATAAATGACTCCACAATGGTAGATAGGGCACCTTTGTAGGTACAGGCGTACGTCAATAGGTAGGAACTTTCCCTAATTCTGACCCTATACTATCGACCCTGCCTACTAAACGGAATGGCCGCCCCTATAGGGGGGATCCCTTATTCAGGAACCTCCTATATGCTCTCGGATGGCCCTAAAGTAGTATGGGGGCAATGCAGGACATTTCATAGACATACAACTGCAGTACATAGTCAGCTACTGATTTGTACATCAGATTATCCATCACAGCGTATGCATTACCATGATAAAGGATAGACAGAGAGGATAGATTAACTGATAGTAACTCTAGTATCACTCACATAAAGTGACTTTAAAACATTAATGGACACAACACAACTATGTAAATCATCTAAAATGATAAAGTTCTATAAAAATTAGTTTACAGAAAAATAGAAAAGCCAAGACAATCAAGTCTGGTCAGATGTTGGCTCCAAAGCTTTGTCCATTTAATTTTCACCAGTGGTTGAGAGTTACCAACAGACTGCCCTCTTCACTGCAGTAAAGTTTTAACAGCTTTTGATAGCAGGTTACCTCACTGACTTCTTTGTCTTTCTCCTTCTCTCCTGTAGATTATGCAGAGATCAGCGAGTCTCCATAGCTTGAGACCTAAAAGGAAGGAGCACAAGGCATAGCTTTCTCTCTCTCTCAACTCCATTCTAGACTGACCTAAGGTTACGGGTGGGGCCAGCCCACACCTAACCTCCTACAAAAGCTGAGCCAGGATTGTTGATCCCGGCTGTGCCATCCATGCATAGTTATGCTGGGTACATTACATAAATGGCAATACATAGCAGTATATTTTAATAATATTACAAAACCAGAAGAGTATACTACATCTTCCTATATAGAAAGTGTGGACTATCAGCCACACTCAGGCACAATCTCATGCTCTTGCCTTTGGCCGCATGTACAGTAAATGCTAGGACTGAAGACTAATGAGTAAAGATCTCTAACAGATGATAAAGTTAAGCTGCTCACAGCATCCTAATCATAACTAAATGTGGTTGGGTTAGGTGACAACCCAAATCAGTCATTGTTCTGTGAAATGCTTCATTACTGCATAGAAAATAAGCCAGAGGCAAAGAGCTCAGGTCTTTGAAAAGATCACATTGTCATACGACTCAATTTTATGTTTGTACCTAATGCACTCTGCATTAGAAAATTTAGATTTAACCTATTTTTCTCAAGAGATGGTTTTTATGGTTTGTTTGTGAAAATGGAAAGATAGAAATAAAAAATTCTTTAATTATTTCACTGGTATAACATGAACCTTAAATTCAGCAGGGTAGGACAATGTGGTTTTAGCTATCATGCTGTAGTATATGGCTCTCAAATATGCGGTCCACTGGCTGCATGCAGCCTCTGAGGCAGCAATCTGCTGCCTCTGAGGACGTGGCAGTTTACACAGGAGCCTATGCTGCCCGTCCCCGCTGTTCAGCCTCATAGGTCTTAGGCCACCAGAATGGCTCAGAAGGTTGCAATGTCATAATTGCAACCTCCTGCGCTGGGTCTCAGGCAGCGCTATGACATAGCCATTAACACTTTCATGATCATGTCATCACACCACCAAAGACCCAGCGGAGGAGGTTGCAGTAATCTCATTGCGACCACCTGATGCAGGCCAGAAGTGGACTGTGGCCTGCATCGCAGACAAAGAGCGGGAGTCAGGTGAGTATTTATTTATTTTTCTATAAAGTATGTTGGCACTACCAGGAGCACTACAGGGGAGGATAATAACACAGGCTGGAGCACTATTGAGGGCATTATAATACAGGAGGCATTAGGGATGGGGGGGTTAATACAGGCTGGAGTACTACAGGAGGCCTTATAATACAGAGAACACTACAGGAGGTGGGGCATTTATACAGGCCAGAGCACTAAAGGGGCATTATAATACAGAGGGCGCCACAGGGATGCGTTAATACAGGCCACTACAGGGGGCATTATAATACTGGGGGTATTGTACATACTGGCACTACAGAGGACATTAAAATACAGGGTGCATTACAGGAGGGTTATAACTGCAGAAGGGCATTAGAACTACAGGGGGTACCACAAGGCGAGCATTATTACTACAGAGGGCACTGCAGGGGGGAGTTATTAATACTAGGACTACTGCAGGGGGCACTGGAACTACTATAACTACTACAGGGGGCATAATAAATACCGAGCCAACTATAGGTGGCATTATAACTATTGAGAACACTATAGTGGGCATTAATACTGTTGGATCTATAGAGGTGCCTTATAAAGGTGCTTTGTTACTACTAGATAAAGCACTATAAGGGGCCTTATTTCTACTGGGGTTACCGTGGTGGCATTATTACTTCTGGGGGGTACTGTGGGGGCATTATTATGGGGCACAATATGGAGGGCATTGCTACTAATGGAGCACTCTTGAAAGTACTACAGAGGGCACTATTACTATTGAAAGTAGAGGGACTACCTGTATGACACTATTATTTTTCAATACATTGTTTGTCGGCATTGGGATCCAAAGCGGGCACAGTATGGGGGGGGCAGCAGGATAACAATGTTGGGAGTATGAAGGAAAAGTGAGGAATCTAAGATGTTTGTGTGTCAAAGGCCTCATGCACACGACCGTTGTGTGCATCCGTGGCCGTTGTGCCGTTTTCCGTTTTTTTTCGCAGACCCATTGACTTTCAATGGGTCCGTGGAAAAATCGGAAAATGCACCGTTTTGCAGCCGAGGCCGTGATCCGTGTATCCTGTCCGTCAAAAAAATATGACCTGTCCCATTTTTTTGACGGACAACGGTTCACGGACCCATTCAAGTCAATGGGTCCGTGAAAGAACACGGATGCACACAAGATTGGCATCCGTGTCCGTGATCCGTGGCCGTAGGTTGCTTTCATACAGACGGATCCGAAGATCCGTCTGCATAAAAGCTTTTTCTGATCTAAGTTTTCACTTCGTGAAAACTCATATCCGACAGTATATTCTAACACAGAAGCGTTCCCATGGTGATGGGGACGCTTCTAGTTAGAATACACTGCAAACTTTGTACAAGACTGCCCCCTGCTGCCTGGCAGCACCCGATCTCTTACAGGGGGATATGATAGCACAATTAACCCCTTCAGGTGCGGCACCTAAAGGGGTTAATTGTACTATCATATTCCCCTGTAAGAGATCAGGGCTGCCAGGCAGCAGGGGGCAGACCCCCCCCCTCCCCAGTTTGAATATCGTTGGTGGCACAGTGTGCGCCCCCCATCGGGCCCCCCCTTCCTCTCCCTCTAATGTTAGAAATCGTTGGTGGCACAGTGTGCGCCCACCATCGCCCCCCCTCCCTCCCTCTATTGTAATAAATCGTTGGTGGCACAGTGTGCCCCCACCATCGCCCCCCCCCTCCCTCTATAGCAGTAACAACATTGGTGGCAGCGGAGTTCCGATCGGAGTCCCAGTTTAATCGCTGGGGCTCCGATCGGTAACCATGGCAACCAGGACGCTACTGCAGTCCTGGTTGCCATGGTTACTTAGCAATAGTACAACAGTATAAGATTCATACTTACCTGCTTGCTACTGCGCTGTATGTGACCGGCCGGGAGCTCCTCCTACTGGTAAGTGACAGTTCTTTAGCAATGCGCCGCACAGACCTTTCACTTACCAGTAGGAGGAGCTCCCGGCCGTTCACAGACATCGCAGCAGCAAGCAGGTAAGTATGAATCTTCTACTGTTGTACTATTGCTAAGTAACCATGGCAACCAGGACTGCAGTAGCGTCCTGGTTGCCATGGTTACCGATCGGAGCCCCAGCAATTAAACTGGGACTCCGATCGGAACTCCGCTGCCACCAATGATGGGGGGGGGAATGGGAGGCCGCACACTGCCACCAATGTTGTTACTGCTATAGAGGGAGGGGGGCCAATGGTGGTTGGCACACTGTGCCACCAACGATTTAATACAATAGAGGGAGGGAGGGGGGGCGATGGTGGGCGCACACTGTGCCACCAACGATTTATTACAATAGAGGGAGGGAGAAGGGGGGGCGATGGTGGGCGCACACTGTGCCACCAACGATTTCTAACATTAGAGGGAGGAAGGGGGGGCCCGATGGGGGGCGCACACTGTGCCACCAACGATATTCAAACTGGGGAGGGGGGGGGTCTGCCCCCTGCTGCCTGGCAGCCCTGATCTCTTACAGGGGAATATGATAGTACAATTAACCCCTTTAGGTGCTGCACCTGAAGGGGTTAATTGTGCTATCAAATCCCCCTGTAAGAGATCGGGTGCTGCCAGGCAGCAGGGGGCAGTCTTGTACAAAGTTTGTAGTGTATTCTAACCTGAAGCGTCTCCATCACCATGGGAACGCCTCTGTGTTAGAATATACTGTCGGATCTGAGGTTCACGAAGTAGCTCATATCCGACAGTATATTCTAACATAGAGGCGTTCCCATGGTGATGGGGACGCTTCAAGTTAAAATATACCATCGGATTGGAGAAAACTCCAATCCGATGGTATAAAAGAACTCCAGACTTTACATTGAAAGTCAATGGGGACGGATCCATTTGAAATGGCACCATATTGTGTCAACATCAAACGGATCCGTCCCCATTGACTTGCACTGTAATTCAGGACGGATCCGTTTGGCTCCGCACGGCCAGGCGGACACCAAAACGACTTTTTTTTTATGTCCGTGGATCCTCCAAAAATCAAGGAAGACCCACGGACGAAAAAACGGTCACGGATCACGGACCCACGGACCCCGTTTTTGCAGACCGTGAAAAAAAACTGTCGTGTGCATGAGGCCTTAAGCTGAGGAGGGGAGCACAAGGAACTAATCTGAAGTATCAAGTCTGAACTTTTTGGCAGCAGCGACAACATGCACTGCTACATCATAACCATACAGGTATGCAATATTGTGCTGAGAAGGGCACCACTTTTATATTCACCCCAAAAGTGGCCTCATATGATAAGTGGGACTAGATTGTCAGCCCACTCCCACCAAGAGAGGACAAACAGGGTGGTTATCCCTGTTCCTGCCCACCATTGCCAACCATACCATCTTCTGCTGGCTTTCCCAGCAGGAACATAAATCATAATACATATTATACAACATAATTGCAGATACCCCGAGGTCTGGGGCACTTCATCAGTAACTGAAGGTGGAGGAGGAACTGCTTCTCCTATCTGATGACTTTTACCTTTCCGTAAGTAACCGGAGCTCCACTCCTGACCTTACCACTTTTTTGAGCTGCGTTTACACTGTATATATAAGGCTACTTTCACACTCGCGTTTGGTGCGGATCCGTCTTGTATCTGCACAGACGGATCCGCACCGATAATGCAAATGCTTGTATAATAACGGATCCGTTTGCATTATTCATAAAAAAAAAAGTCTAAGGCCTCTTTCACACGGGCGTCAGTTTTTTTGCCCGGATAAGAGCCGGGTGCGTTGCGGGAAAATGCGCGATTTTCCCGCACGAGTGCAAAACATTGTCATGCGTTGCACTCGCGTGAGAAAAATCGCACATGTTTGGTACCCAAACCCGAACTTCTTCATAGAAGTTCGGGCTTGATGTTCTGAAGATTGTATTATTTTCCCTTATAACATGGTTATAAGGGAAAATAATAGCATTCTGAATACAGAATGCATAGTAAACCAGCGCTAGAGGGGTTAAAAAAAATAAATAAAATAATTTAACTCACCTTAGTCCACTTGATCGCGAAGCTGGCATCTCTTTGTGTCTCCTCTGCGCTGAGCGGCTGAACAGGACCTGGGGTGAGCTGCTCCATTAAATACAGGTTAAGGACCTTCGATGATGTCACTCCGGTCATCACATGGTACGTCACATGATCTTTTACCATGGTGATTCACCATGGTAAAAGACCATGTGATGACCGGAGTGACGTCATCGAAGGTCCTTAACCGATATTTAATGGAGCAGCTCACCCCAGGTCCTGTTCAGCCGCTCAGCGCAGAGGAGACACAAGGAGATGCCAGCTTCGCGATCAAGTGGACTAAGGTGAGTTCAATTTTTTTTTATTTTTTTTTTAACACCTCTAGCGCTGGTTTACTATGCATTCTGTATTCAGAATGCTATTATTTTCCCTTATAACCATGTTATAAGGGAAAATAATAATGATCGGGTCTCCATCCCGATCGTCTCCTAGCAACCGTGCGTGCAAATCGCACGGCATCCGTACTTGCTTGCGGATGCCATCCGATTTTCACACACCCCATTCATTTCTATGGGGCCTGCGTCACGTCGAAATCGGACAATATAGAGCATGCTGCGATTTCAACTGAATGCACAAGTGATGCGTTAAAAACAACGCTCATGTGCACAGCCCCATAGAAATGAATGGGTCAGGATTTAGTGCGGGTGCCATACGTTCGCCGCATGGATCGCACCCGCACGGAAAACTCGCCCGTGTGAAAGGGGCCTAAGGCCCCTTTCACACAAGCGTGACGGCTTGGCTCCGGATGCGTTCAGAGTGCGTTCAGTGAAATTCGCACTATTTTGCAAGCAAGTTCAGTCAGTTTTGTCTGCGGATGCGATCAGTTGTTCAGTTTTTTCCGCGCGGGTGCTATGCGTTTTGATGCGTTTTTCACGCGCGTGATAAAAAACGGAAGGTTTACAAAACAACATCTCAGTGAAGCAACCATCAGTGAAAAACGCATCACACCCGCACTTGCTTGCGGATGCAATGCGTTTTTCATGCAGCCCCATTCACTTCTATGGGGCCAGGGCTGCGTGAAAAACGCAGAATATAGAACATGCTGCGATTTTCACGCAGCGCAGAACTGAAGCGTGAAAAACAACGCTCATGTACACAGACCCATTGAAATGAATGGGTCAGGATTCAGTGCGGGTGCTATGCGTTCACGTCACGCATTGTACCCGCGCGGAAAACTCGCTCGTGTGAAAGGGGCCTAAGTCAAAACGGATCCGTCCTGACTTACATTGAAAATCAATGGGGGACGAATCCGTTTTGAATTGCACCATATTGTGTCAGTGAAAAACTGATCCGTACCCATTGACTTACATTGTAAGTCAGGGCGGACCCGTTTGGCTCTGCATCGTCAGACGGTCACCAAAACACTGCAAGCTGCGTTTTAGTGACCGTCTAAAAAACGCAACGGAGACCAAACGCACCCAAATTGATGCATTCTGAGCAGATCCTTATCCATTCAGAATGCATTGGGGCTTAACTGATCTGTTTTGGGCCGCTTGTGAGAGCCCGGAAACGGATCGCACAAGCGGACCCAGAAACGCCAGTGTGAAAGTAGCCTTACAGTTGTTGCTGCACCAACTGCATCTCTGATTCCTCTCCACGGCACACCAGACGTTCCTGGTCCTGCACGCATTTGGCCTTGACTACATAGCAGCATCTTCACGTGCCCATGACCTTGTACAGCACCTGATAATCCTGCTGGCTGTTATCTTGATCTCCTCCCCATACACTTGTATACCAGCAGAGGTGAGGGACTTTCGCAGTGATGTAAATGACAATAAAACATGCTGTAAAATACATAGTGGGAGTTAATTATCTTGCCCGTCTCAAGCTGCTATCTCCAGCGTGTGAAGGGGGTGCATTATACGCTCCTCGACAGTTCAACTTTGAAAATGATGTCATCTTAGGGGATTTTCCATTGCTGTCTGCATTTGTACATGTAAATGGCCTACCTTAGCTGCTTGAAACACTCTACTGTGATAATTAACTAGAAATAATTACAATGCACTCTGCAAATTACAGCTTTGTCCTGTGCAGAAAAGACATGTTTTATTTATACTCGCTCCCTAGTGGCAAGCTGATTGATCGAAGCCAAACCCTTATATTTAAAGGTGAGATAATGACAGGGACAGTCACTGTGTGACCTGGAGTCCTGCAAAGCTATCTGCTCCATGCACTGTTACCAGTCTCTTGCATTTACTGTAAATATAAGCATTTTTGTTGCAGTGCAATAAGACGTCCTGGTAGCAAACATGCACCTAGATTGACAGCGCCAGGATCCTGCATAGACCTAGTCATTTAAGAAGCAGAGGGCTGGCAGAAGAAGCAGGGGCACAAATGGTGCAGAAAGTGGTTGGCTCCACCCTCTGTGCACTTAACTCCTAATTTGCATATGGATTAAAAGTACTCTTTCTACTGAATGAAGCAACAGATCGTTAAGGCACATGACCATATCCATTTTGCAGCCTGAAAACCGCAGATCTGTAAAAAGCAGATACCGTCTGCATGCCATCTCCATTTATTTTGGAGACCCATTGACTTCAATGAGTCCGTGGTCCGTATTTTTACAACTAGAATAGGACATGTTCTATAACTTGCATAGCAGACATACAGATACAGACAACACATGGGTGACATGAGGACAGCAGCCGTCTTTTGCAGATTTGTGGTTTGCAGGTTTCAAAATGGATATGATCATCTGCATGAGGCCTAAATGAAAATTCTCATTACAGTCAGCCGAGCTAGCCCTACAAGGTTTAACAGTGAATTTCCTAGTGACAGACTCCCTTTTAATGGTCACTAACTTTTTACATAACTTTCTTAAATCAAAAGTACAAATGACCACAAGAAACTTTGTAGTACGGTTTATTAGTGACAAATGTCTAGTTCTCCAGTTTTCAGCTGTTTACCAGCACGCACACACACACACACACACACACACACACACACCACAAATTGCTTTATCACTTTGAAAAATGCCTTATTCTGGTCCAGGATGAATCATCTCTGCAGGAGGATCATATTATACATATCAGTGCCAGTTTATGGAGAGGGGAGGAGTGAGCAGGAGCTGAGGAGACACACTGACAAAAAGAGACTGCACAGCTACATAGGAAGGTGTAGTTCAGCACAAGTGCTTCATTCACAATAATACAGGTCTGTACTTCTCTGTAATGTCCTCCGTTATCCTAGGGCTCCTTCTAGGTGAGCAAGAGAAGGTTAGGAAGCAGATTCTCCTCTACTTTTTGTATGTGCAGTGGATGGCAGCTGGTCTCCACCCACCATGTCTGAGAGAACTGCAAACGAGATATTCAGCACAGAAGAAAACTGGTAAAATATGCCAGACACAAGTAATATAATGGCCACAAATAGTGTTATTCCTCATGCATAGAGATGAGCTGATTCGCCAAATTTCACTAAAAAATTCGCTTCGTGACGAATTACTTCGTGATGATGTAATCTCGCGCCGCACAGGATTTCGGCCAAGATCTTCAAGCAAGATGGAGGCTGGTGGCCTGTCGCGAGCAAATGTAGACGGTAAGTTTGAATTTTTTTGTTTTTTATACTATTTCAGGTTAAATCGATTACCTGACACAAAGCACGAGGAAATTCGGCTTCTAGGTGAATCGAATTTATCCTGATATTCGGATCATATTCCACTTTGTGGGATTCGATTCGCTCATCTCTGCGCATGCACATGCACTGTACTATTAGTTCATGCAAAGTTTGTTGAAAGATCAGTGACACTTTAAGGAATAGCAAATCCATTTGAAAAGTTCAACACATGCAATTTCTCTATTAACACTTTTATTGAGACCATACATGGCAAGAACATTACATTCAAGTGCCTACATTAAATCCAAAAGAGAAACAGGCTGCATACATCTAATAGAAGATAATCTACATAATATAGAAACATTGCACTATAAACAAAATTGATGCCACATGTCTCAATTTTAAATATTATAACCCTTCAGAAAACCTATTACATAATATATTTAAAACATGAAGAAGAAACATTAAACCCCGAGACCAACCCCACTGGACCTCCTCACCACTTCATAAGGTCAATCTTCCCAATGTGCCTTTCAGGTAAGATGTAGTATATTACGTGGTTAATTTGAAGAGCTCCACCAGTTCCCTAATGTCAGAATCTGTCATTGTACATTCAATAGAGAGTCTCCATTTCATGAAAAAACTGCTTTTTCTTTATGTCATTCCGTGCCCAGTACATAAGATATCGTCGAGTTCTTTTTACCGCCTGTAAAGTAGCCAATGTCGCAAAACACATTTTTTTTTGCAGTTAGAAGGGCCGCATGCATTACAGGCAGTTTTGTTCCCAGAACATACACTACTAGACATGAAGTAAGGCACCCAATATATTCAGATTTGATCTGATAAAATTTGAAAATTAGTGGCCCAGATGTACCAAGAGTTTGACAGGGTAAACATTTAGATGGGGTGTCTTTGAGCGCACCAGAATTTCTAGAGTTCTCAACTTGTAAGATAAAGCAGAGGCATCTATGGACTGTCTGTCTAAATGTTTTAGCCAAGTTTTAGTTGGTTTAGTTTCAGAATCGTACACCAGAAATTTTGGTGCCTTTTTAGTTCAAAAAAGTTAAATTTTAGGTCATGCCCTCCCCCTTCCCACATCTTTTTGTCTTTTGACATGCCCATTTGTCGGTCTAAAATCCTAAAGATTATTTTTTGCACCAAACTGTGCCACATTTCGGGCCACACTGGAACCGCTAACTCCATGGTAAATCTGGTTCAATGTTGACATCTTCAGCAATGGCCAAAGATGTCTGACTGATTGGTGAACTTTAGATCACAGACAGTGTGAAACAATTTGCTCATCTCAGCTTTAGGCCTCATGCACACGGCCGTTTTGGCGGCTCGGATGCGGACCCATTCACTTCAATGGGGCCGCAAAAGATGTGGACAGCACTCCGTGTGCTGTCCGCATCCGTTGCTCTGTTCCGTGGCCCCACTAAAAAAATATAACATGTCCTATTCTTGTCCACGCTTTGTGGACAAGAATAGGCATTTATATTGAAGGCTGTCCATGCCGTTCCGCAAATTGCAGAACGCGCACTGACGCCATCCGTGTTTTGCGGATCCGCGATTAGCGGACCACAAAACACACCACGGTCGTGTGCATGAGGTCTTACTCAGCTTCTCTCGTCTTGATTATTTCCCATACTGTATATCACAAAATAAACATTGCCGTGCCCGGGTTGTGGACCGCAAACCGCGGGTACGCAATAGATGTGCACCAGCAGTGTGAACTCTACATCACTGTGCGGACCTATTGACTTCAATAGGTCCACAATCCGCAAGATACAGCAAATGTGTGATGTCCATGGCCGTGTTTTGCAGACCTATGTTCTCTGGACTGCAACACGGGCACAGCGGCACCATGGCTGTGTGAATGTAGCCTAAGGCTTCATGCACATGACCATAAGGGCTCTTTCACACAAGTGGATCCCGTGTGAGTAATCCGCTGCGTGAAAGACAACCAGGCCTAGTTCCGGACAGCAGAGACACGGAGCATTAACATGATTGATGATGCCCCGTGCCTCTCTGTGATCTTTTTACTACACAATCACAGTGAGATAAAGTTGTCACCGTGATTTTGTAGTAAAAAGATCACAGAGAGGCAAAGAGCATTATCAATCATGTTATTACTCCATGTCTCTGCTGTCCGGAGCGGGGCTTGGCTCTCTCTCAAGCAGCGGATTACCCACACGGGATCCGCTCGTGTGAAAGAGCCCTAAGTGTTTTGTGGTCTGCCAACAACAGATCTGCAAAACACTGGCCATGCAGATTCTATGTTCTCCTTTTTCTTCCTCTCTTATTTTTCTTTCTCTTGCAGAGATCTGTTAGTCTTTGCAGCTTTCTTGGGCCTGAGAAGAGAGAGCTTAGGTCACTGCTTCTTCCCTGAACTCTAGTCTGGACTGTCTAACTGAGCTGGGGGCAGATTGTGAATACCACTCAACCTCCTGCAAAGGGCTGAACCAGGAGTATTAACCCTGGTTGTGCAATCCATACACAGCTATGCTGGGTATAATACATAACATCACAATACATGGTATAACATTAAATAACAAACCATTGGCAGATACCTCCTGTTCTGGGGTACTGCATGCTTTCTAAGAGGAGGATCCAGGTTCATATCTATGGGATTGTACCATTGTACTTGCATTGTCTACATGACATACAACATTGTACATTTTGCAAGTTAAGCACTTCGCATCTTCCATCTGCGCATATCTAAAACACATTAGAAGCTACTCATCCAGATTTCCAACATCCATCAACTCCCTCACAGTCAGAGATCACCACCAAGCCTTTAATCACTACTGACAGGTTGAAGAGCGAACATGGGCAAGGGGCTGTGGAAATAAAATCATTGGAGCTGTTAGTGACACACGCTCAATACCTGTACAAGACCAGTCATTCTGCCTTATGAATGCCATATACACAAAAACATCAATTTGCTTAATATTTGACAAAATATAGATATTTTGCTGTCTGCATCAGGCCATCGGAAAAAGGCATGTACAGTGGAAAATAGATGAACATTCTCTCATATATGATCAAGCATTGTGGAGTAAGAAAGTGTGTATGCACTTGGGGGCCACAGCAACAACATTTAAAGGGGCTATCCCACAAAATGTATTACTATGTAATGAATAGGGCATGTTACATAAATACATGTGCAGTACTCCAGTTCATGTGCAGTACTAGTTTGTTAATGTAATGTTACCTATGTAATGTTATGCATTGCAATTTTGTATACTCCCAGCATGGCTCTGTATGGTAGTGACAGAGTTAACTAATTCTGACACAACTCTTCGCAAAGGGTTACTAGGTGGTGGCTGGCTCCACCCCTAGCCCTATGGTGTTTTTGGAGAGTCTAAGGAGGAAGTAGGGAGAGGAAGGAAGCAAATTCCATGTGATTCCTCTCTTCGGGCCTCAGGATCTATAGGCTAACAATTCTCGGTTTGATTGGTGCAAGATCAACAATAGATAACACGGTAGCTTCAGAAATCTGCTTGGCCGAGCGAAAGGGGTGACTCATTAAGGTAACTGCCCTTGAGGACAATACAGACTTTACTGCCACGGAGGAACTACAATTAAGACACCCTACACACTTAAGCAACATTACAAGTGCAAAACTACAGTTACCTGCCATAGATTCTATTGCGAGAAACGAGAAGAAAGAGGACCATAACTCCCATTATTGCCTAAATCCATACACTACTATTAGGGATAGAATTGCACCGTGTACAATTGAAACTGTGTTTTGCTATAAATGGATGTATTACTATTCCTATTTTTTGCACTACAGTAAAGAGAGACATTTTATTCTACCTCTGGCCTCTAGACAGAGATATAGCTTTTTCTTAGTGGAATCTCCAAGGCTGTGTGTCGGGGAATGTTTTCTGCAAAGGAAGACAGGAGCTGCTGCCCACCTACAGAAAATAAAGAGACAAAAGCTGCAGAGGGGTGAGTAAAGGAGATAAAAGGATGAAAACTACGCTGGAGAGCAGGGTGTTCACATTAATATAGATAAAATAATAATTTGAATTACTATAGATATTTTATTTTTCATGGGATAAATCCTTTAAAAATACTCAGTCCTATTCTTACAGCTCATTCGCCTCTGTCAGACGCTCTTGTACACTACTGGCAGGTGCTATCTTTTCATGCAGTACCTGCTGTGGTGTCTGCAGCACCTCATAGTACACAGGTTTACTACATGTCACCAAGCTCCAAAGTGATAGGCAGGTATCAGGGGCAAAACCAGATTCCAAATCAAAATTTGGGACTTATTATTTCTAGTACTAACCTCCTATAGGGCAGAGGTAGCTTTTGGGCCTCAGCCTCCTGAGTGACTGTAACCTCAACTTTTGGACCCCCTATAGTTATACCCATGGCAAGTGTCGTCACCGTCAATTGCTTAGTAATGATCCGGAATCAGGATGGATTTCAAATTAGGGACACATCAAGAGTGAGAGAGATACACTATGTGTAGTATTTTTCTTCACCCCATTAGCATCTCACACATCCGACATGCGTTCACATTGCACCAGATATTAGCTTTTATTCATACCATAATATATCCCTATAAGAAAACTGCTGGTAAAAAAGAGTAAAGGGAGTGATAAGTATCTAGACTTCTACAAAGCCTGCTTAGGCTTAACTTACCGATGGAGTTAGTAGTCCAGTGGCATAAGATGTCCGATGGACCATCAACACCCATACAACTGCAGTACCCCAGTACAAGGGGTATCTGTAAATGTTTGGTCTGTAATATTATGTGATGTTTGCACTGTACACCAGTAGGTGAGGTATGGTTGGCAATAGGGATGAGGCTAACCACCCAATGCCTCCCCTCTTGGTAGAGGTGGGCTGGTCCTACTTCCTGCCAAGAGAGGAGAGAGTGTTAGCTAGAACAATAAGGCGTGAGGAAGCACATTCTATTGCTCGTGCTCCAAGGGCCTTAGAGACCAGAGACCCAGCTCATCTGTGAGATCATTATATCATAAAGACAAAACTATAGATATCCTGAAAAGCTACAGTGTTACAGTTAGCACAGTAACCAGCAACCATAGCTATCCAGACTTTGCTGCAGGTGAAGGACTATGGCTCAGACACCTATCACCTTGGATCACATCCCTGCCAGGCAAACTCAAAAATAGCATGCTTTGCGCAGTGGAAATCTACAGCAACAATTGTCAGCTTTGAGCTGTTAGCCAGAAGTTCAGGTGAGAGACATCAGGAAGATCATCTGTCACTTTGCCAGACACAATACCTCATCATCATACCTACTCACTTCTATTTTGCACTTAGTATATAGGGACATTTATTCTTTCACTTTTGGCCAGATTCCTTATACCTTCTTTTTACTGCAATGCTCTGAGAGAGTACAGAGTGGCACATCATCTCATCAGGGCCACTACCACTCCCATCCTCTGCACTGGCTTTTCCCAGACTCGCTGCACAACCACCAGCTTTATCTGCATTTATAAAGACATTTGCCCCTATCTGGCCCTAACAAAGTTAACGCACCTGACTACTTTTCTTTTTCAGTTTTTTTTTTTCTCATTTTTAAGCATTTCACCCGAAACGGTAAAGAGCAGGACAACAGTTGCACTCCAACAAACAAAAAGTGGGCAGAAGGGTGGACCACAAAAAAACTCTTCTTTTTAGGGTGCATCCAAGAGAAGCCAATTCCTTATGGTAGAGACCATATGTACTTTCTTGAGGATTGGCATACCTGACACTGTCCCCCCAAGTGCTGAACACCAAACCTCTTGCAGTTAACCTCTTCTAACATAGGGCAATTAACACATTTCTGACTGGTTCCAGCAGTTTGTGAGTGTCCCACTTAAGCAGTCCAGCCCCATGAGGATGACATTTAAAAAAATATCTCTTTTCATCAGTAAACCCTGTGTTTCTATTATTCTGCAAACCAACGATCCTTTATGCAATAGAATGTTTGTGGAATAGAAGACTTATCTCTTCATTGTATTGCATCTGTAACCCACGTGGTCAGAGGACTGTAATCTGAAGTGAGGTTTATTTCTGCTAATGACCTCTTATAGTTGTCCTAATCAATAGAAAGGAAGGATGTGTTATTCCGCATAATAATGGCATGCACAATGTACACAACACTATCCAGAAGATGCTTTTAGCACTTTCTCACTGAGGCTAAAATGCATCCAATTTAAAATGATGCACTAGATAATTAAGCTAAGCCTTTGTTGTGACGTTAGACTAATGCTATTTAATAAGGTTCTCCTGGAGTTTATACATTCTGCAGATCTGAGAAATAACCCAACACTTGCTCTAATCTTAGCCCCATAATGCTCTTTGCAAATGTCTGGAGATGCTGCCTAGAATCGCTGTATTAAATTGTTTGCAATGCTCGAATAAGTGAACTATTTTGATTCTAAACATGCAGGCGTGAGAGCAAGAAGGAGACATGTATATAGTAAATTAGCTCAACTGAGGATGACTGTATGGTGAATATATGCACTGGAATATATGCATGGGAGAATAGGATGTGACTTTCTATGGGCAGATCAGGGTGATGCAGGTAGCGTCATCATTGTGTCCCTGAATTGCTTGCAGTAATCTAAATTGGGCTATTTGTTATGCAGTAATATAGGTTTGTGAGCAGAGATTGCGTATTGTACTCAATAAGACTTCTGCATCTTTACCATTAAAGGGAACATGTCAACAAAGCCCTTAAAGGTAATCTGTCACCTCAATTTTGGACCATTATCTATAGTAATACATGAGTAATACTGCAGATATGAAGTTCAGATCACTTTTTTATTTTTATTTTCCTCCGGCCCCCCGTCCCCTGCTGTCAGCTCGTAGAGCTGCGATAAAATACATTGTCAGGACCTCTCCTTTATGTTAGAACAGCACAGCAGTCTGGACTGTGTATTCAAGTGCAGCTTTGAGAGCAGACAGCAGGGGACCAGGGGCAGCCGGAAAATAAAAAATAATGATCTGGACTCCTTAAGTTCAGTACTACAAATGTATTACTGTAAAGAATAGTCCAAATGTGGACAGACTCCCTTTAAAGCGTGCCTGAGTTGTTGTTTTTTTAATTTAATAATGGCTGAGCTTCTACAATCATAACTGTAAAGTAACAGTTGTGTTTGGGTTTCCCTAATGTTTTCCCTAATTTTACCTGTTTCAGCTGCACAGATAGATACATTTCACTCAGAAGCAGGGGGCGTCTCTCTTCTGCCAGCACTGTAAAGCTGTGACATATTTTGCTTTACTTCCCACTATGCTTGGAAGTCACAGAACAGATACTGAGGGATAAATCACACTTACAGAAAGCCAAGACTCTCCTGTGACACTCACAATCTCAGCTAGCTCTGACACCCCCACTTCCTCTTTGCAGTCTTTTAAGTATCTGTTACCAGGGACAGATCTTCCAACAGGCAGTTGACCGCAATGACTGCGGCTTTTATTTCAGATAGATGCAGGTATATTTTTAAAATGAAGTGATTTAGAAATGTGCTAGTTACACCATTCTCTAATAAATAAATAAAAATTGTGTGAAAGTACAGTGACTGTCCGAGATTTTGAAATGTATGGCTTATCTTCAGGATAAGTCATCAATATCTGATTGGTGTGGGTCTGACTCCACCCCCCCCCCCCCCCCCATCAATCACCTCCTTGAAGAAGCAGCAGCGCTATGGTTAGCTGGTTAGCTATGCGGCCTCTTCGTCCAGTACTGTACTCTGTATAGTGGCCATGCTTGGTATTGCAGCTCAGCCTCATTCACTTGAATGGGGCTGAGCTGCACCTGTGACCAATGAACATGACTAGGAAGAGGCCAATGTGCTCCAGCCTTTTCCAACAACTAATCAGAGGGGGTGCCGGGAATCAGACCCCCACAGCTTGGATATTGATGACCTGTCCTGAAGATATGTCATCACTATCAAAATCTCAGACAACCCCTTCAGAAGAAACTATCATGTTGAAAATCGAGTCTGAGTTTCAGGCAGGATGTTATAGAGCAGAGCAGAGCTGAGCAGATTAATATGTAAATTTGTGGAAAAAGACTCAGTAAAACCTAAAAATTGAATAATTGAAATCTCTGCTTAGGAGTCCTATGGGCGGTCCGGTCCTATACCAGCATACCTAGCGAGATAGCTGTTAATCACTGATTATGGCCTCCCACTGGACTCCTAAATCCACAATGCACAGGAATTTCTATGAAAAAAGTTTTACTGAATCTTTTCTCACAAACCTATACATCAATCTGCTCAGCTCCTTCTGCCTGCAGCTAAACGGCTGCGCAAACCCCTAACATATAAGTATATTATGTCATTTATTTTCATATTAAGCCTTTATCAGAATTGTAATGTGAATGAGTCTGAATGATCCACTTGTGTCCGAATGAGCCTAAAGGCCAGAGCTGCAGTGAAGGATCTGAGCAATCAGACTGATCATAGCTTAGCAGAATATGTGAGGCCACACTATTATCACTGGTGGAAGAGTCATCCAGGCTAGGAGATGATTGAATTGCCATGATACATAACAGCAGGGCTGGGAGGTCCTCTTTCTGAAGAGTTGGCATTATAGATTATTTTTATATAATGCATGCTCAGCGGATGGGTAAATGGGTGACTTAGAATGGGTAACAGTGGGTTGAATGATCGCCCTTCCAACACTTGCAATGTTAGCCTATAGGTGTCAAGGGGGGAACAAATCCCTGCCTTAAAGGGGTTCTTCTGGAAGATCCTCCAGTGTGGCTGGACCAGGGTAGGTATTCATAGTTCTCTAATCTCCACCGCTGGGTTCTAGCTCCCTCACTCTTCCACCGCCTTTGCAGATCTCCAGTCTCCCTGCATCAACATCCAATTTGACACTCATCACGCGGCTACTAAAGCCAATGACCGGCTGCAGCAGTAATGTGTCTCCCTTACATCATGTGAAACTGAGGGACACTTCAGTCATTGGCTGCAGCAGCCATGTGATCCCATGTCAAACCAGATGTTGACACTGGGGGATCAGAGATCTGCTAGGCAGCTAGGGAGTGAAGGAGCCGGAACCCAACAGCAGAGATCAGGGGAGTATGATTCCCTCCGCATGCTGAGGGGTCTGCCAGAAAGATCACAAGCCCTTTAGGCCTCATGCACACGACCGTTGTTGGGTTCCGTGTCCGTTGTTCCGTTTTCTGTGATTTTCTGCGAACCCATTGACTTTTAATAGGTCCGT
Organism: Bufo gargarizans; assembly: GCF_014858855.1. Lineage (NCBI taxonomy): Eukaryota > Metazoa > Chordata > Amphibia > Anura > Bufonidae > Bufo > Bufo gargarizans. Next base: position 182,879,133 of record NC_058086.1, read on the forward strand.
TGAAAACTCAGAAAATGCACCGTTTGTCATCCGCATCCGTGTTTCCAGTCCGTTAAAAAATATGACCTGTCCTATTTTTTTGATGGACAACGGTTCGCGGACCCATTCAAGTCAATTGATTGTCATCCGTGTCCGTGATCCATGTCCGTTTTTTTCCTATCATTTTCAAGGCAAACTTGACTTAGATTTTTTTTTCACTTTTCTTGTCTGGTGATCCTCCAAAAATCAAGGAAGACACACGGAAAAAAAAACGGACACGGATCACGGAACAACGGAACCGTTTTGCGGACCGTGAAAAAATACTGTCGTGTGCATGAGGCCTAAGCACCAAGAGAGCATACCCTACCCCTAGGCAAAAAAGAGCGATGATCTAGCACTTGTGGGATAGTTGCTCCGACTTTGACAAGAATGTGAATCACATACAGTGTACCCCTCTGCACGCTAGCACCTCTTTATACCCTACCCCTACTCAACAGAAACCTAGTCTTGAATTTCAGACAATAAAAAGATAGAGTCTCTGTTAAATACACCAATATCCTCGAGCGCTGCAAGTCTGAAGACAATGTGGGAAAAGTCTATTACTTGGCGAAAATATACGGAAAAAGACTGCGCTGCAAGAGGAAAATCTTCTCTGTGTATAAAGTTCACTTTTTGAATCTTCAACTAGTAGAATCACAAGCCACCTCACAATCCAACATTAGTGTGCAAACCTGCGGATGATGAAAAAACGCACTATGGTGTAGCAGGTTCCAAACGGCTAACGCTCCATGTGAACAGATTTATACTCACAAGATCCCTTGTAAGTGAAGGCGTGTATAGATATCGATGGTATCAAGATAGAGCTCTGTGGAAAAGAGGACTATAGCGTAGTATATCACAACACTTAAACTACCTGCAAACAGATTATACTTACAGGGCTTCACTTGTCAGGTGCGCATATGAGATTTTCTATAGGTCGCTTAGATCCTGGATTACAACCATACTCGATGTCCAGAAACTTTCAGGGGGAAAAGCCACAAGGGAAGTATGTGCGTACCAGAGGTCAGATTGAAAACAATTTAATATTGGTAAAAATTACAGCTAAAACATATAAAAATCTGAAGTGTTGCCCGACCCGGGTTTCGCGTTGATGCTTCGTCTGGGGCATCAACGCGAAACCCGGGTCGGGCAACACTTCAGATTTTTATATGTTTTAGCTGTAATTTTTACCAATATTAAATTGTTTTCAATCTGACCTCTGGTACGCACATACTTCCCTTGTGGCTTTTCCCCCTGAAAGTTTCTGGACATCGAGTATGGTTGTAATCCAGGATCTAAGCGACCTATAGAAAATCTCATATGCGCACCTGACAAGTGAAGCCCTGTAAGTATAATCTGTTTGCAGGCAGTTTAAGTGTTGTGATATACTACGCTATAGTCCTCTTTTCCACAGAGCTCTATCTTGATACCATCGATATCTATACACTAGAGTTGAGCGAACACCTGGATGTTCGGGTTCGAGAAGTTCGGCCGAACATCCCGGAAATGTTCGGGTTCGGGATCCGAACCCGATCCGAACTTCGTCCCGAACCCGAACCCCATTGAAGTCAATGGGGACCCGAACTTTTCGGCACTAAAAAGGCTGTAAAACAGCCCAGGAAAGAGCTAGAGGGCTGCAAAAGGCAGCAACATGTAGGTAAATCCCCTGCAAACAAATGTGGATAGGGAAATGAATTAAAATAAAAATTAAATAAATAAAAATTAACCAAAATCAATTGGAGAGAGGTTCCATAGCAGAGAATCTGGCTTCCCGTCACCCACCACTGGAACAGTCCATTCTCAGATATTTAGGCCCCGGCACCCAGGCAGAGGAGAGAGGTCCCGTAACAGAGAATCTGTCTTCATGTCAGCAGAGAATTAGTCTGCATGTCATAGCAGAGAATGAGGCTTCACGTCAGCCACCACTGCAACAGTCCATTGGCATATATTTAGGCCCAGCACCCAGGCAGAGGAGGGAGGTCCCGTAACAGAGAATCTGTCTTCATGTCAGCAGAGAATTAGTCTGCATGTCATAGCAGAGAATGAGGCTTCACGTCAGCCACCACTGCAACAGTCCATTGGCATATATTTAGGCCCAGCACACACACAGGCAGAGGAGAGAGGTCCCGTAACAGAGAATCTGGCTTCATGTCAGCAGAGAATCAGTCTGCATGTCATAGCAGAGAATGAGGCTTCACGTCAGCCACCACTGCAACAGTCCATTGGCATATATTTAGGCCCAGCACACACACAGGCAGAGGAGAGAGGTCCCGTAACAGAGAATCTGGCTTCATGTCAGCAGAGAATCAGTCTGCATGTCATAGCAGAGAATGAGGCTTCACGTCAGCCACCACTGCAACAGTCCATTGGCATATATTTAGGCCCAGCACCCAGGCAGAGGAGGGAGGTCCCGTAACAGAGAATCTGTCTTCATGTCAGCAGAGAATTAGTCTGCATGTCATAGCAGAGAATGAGGCTTCACGTCAGCCACCACTGCAACAGTCCATTGGCATATATTTAGGCCCAGCACACACACAGGCAGAGGAGAGAGGTCCCGTAACAGAGAATCTGGCTTCATGTCAGCAGAGAATCAGTCTGCATGTCATAGCAGAGAATGAGGCTTCACGTCAGCCACCACTGCAACAGTCCATTGGCATATATTTAGGCCCAGCACACACACAGGCAGAGGAGAGAGGTCCCGTAACAGAGAATCTGGCTTCATGTCAGCAGAGAATCAGTCTGCATGTCATAGCAGAGAATGAGGCTTCACGTCAGCCACCACTGCAACAGTCCATTGGCATATATTTAGGCCCAGCACCCAGGCAGAGGAGGGAGGTCCCGTAACAGAGAATCTGTCTTCATGTCAGCAGAGAATTAGTCTGCATGTCATAGCAGAGAATGAGGCTTCACGTCAGCCACCACTGCAACAGTCCATTGGCATATATTTAGGCCCAGCACCCAGGCAGAGGAGGGAGGTCCCGTAACAGAGAATCTGTCTTCATGTCAGCAGAGAATTAGTCTGCATGTCATAGCAGAGAATGAGGCTTCACGTCAGCCACCACTGGAACAGTCCATTCTCAGATATTTAGGCCCCGGCACCCAGGCAGAGGAGAGAGGTCCCGTAACAGAGAATCTGTCTTCATGTCAGCAGAGAATTAGTCTGCATGTCATAGCAGAGAATGAGGCTTCACGTCAGCCACCACTGCAACAGTCCATTGGCATATATTTAGGCCCAGCACCCAGGCAGAGGAGAGAGGTCCCGTAACAGACAATCTGGCTTCATGTCAGCAGAGAATCAGTCTGCATGTCATAGCAGAGAATCAGGCTTCACGTCACCCACCACTGCAACAGTCCATTGTCATAAATTTAGGCCCAGCACTAGTGTTGAGCGGCATGTCCCATATTCGAATTCGCGAAATTTTGTGAATATTCGAAAGAATATTCGTAAAATATTCGCGATTATTCAAATTCGTTATTATTTCGCATATGCGATAATTCGAATTATCGCATAATACATATGCTATGCAAAATTCACATGTGCGCTAATGAAATCGCCTTACGAAGATTCGCAACTCAATTCAATCACTAATGTATGAATGCAATGCCCTTTGCCTCTGTTCTGGGACAAGTGTAGATATTCGCATGTGCGCTAATAAAATCGCCTTACGAAGATTCGCACCTCAATCACTTTCTAGGGAATGTGAGACTTTTGGGAATCAATCGAGATACAGTGGGGGGTGATGACAGTAGTTGACAGAGTACAGATCAATGTAATCTGTAAGGTGGAAAGTAAAATAAAAAATACGAATATTCGTAAATCGAATTTTACGAAGTTCTACGTATTCGCGAATATGGTGCTATACTATATGAATGCACAGGCCTTTGCCTCTCTGTTCTGGGGACAAGTGTAGATATTTGCATTTGCGTTAATAAAATCGCCTTACGAAGATTCGCAGCTCAATTCAATCACTAATGTATGAATGCAAAGCCCTTTGCCTCTGTTCTGGGACAAGTGTAGATATTCGCATGTGCGCTAATAAAATCGCCTTACGAAGATTCGCAACTCAATTCACTAATGTATGAATGCAAAGCCCTTTGCCTCTGTTCTGGGACGTGCCGATATTCGCATGTGCGCTAATAAAATCGCCTTACGAAGATTCGCAGCTCAATTCAATCACTAATGTATGAATGCAAAGCCCTTTGCCTCTGTTCTGGGACAAGTGTAGATATTCGCATGTGCGCTAATAAAATCGCCTTACGAAGATTCGCAACTCAATTCACTAATGTATGAATGCAAAGCCCTTTGCCTCTGTTCTGGGACGTGCCGATATTCGCATGTGCGCTAATAAAATCGCCTTACGAAGATTCGCGCCTCAATCACTTTCTAGGCAATGTGAGTAAGATCTGAGCTGTTGGACCTTTGGGAAACAATCAATTATATGTGTACTGTAATTTTGTGGGGGGGGGGGGGAAACAAAAAACGAATATTCGTTTTTACGAATATATAGCACTATATTCGAAATATTCGCGAAATCGCGAAGTTGCGATATTCGCGAAAAAAATTTGCTTTTCGAATATTCGCGCTCAACACTACCCAGCACCCAGGCAGAGGAGAGAGGTCCCGTAACAGAGAATCTGGCTTCATGTCAGCAGAGAATCAGTCTTCATATCATAGCAGAGAATCAGGCTTCACGTCACCCACCACTGTAAGAGTCAATTTTCATAAATTTAGGCCCAGAACCCAGGCAGAGGAGAAAGGTCCCGTAACAGACAATCTGGCTTCATGTCAGCAGAGAATCAGTCTTCATATCATAGCAGAGAATCAGGCTTCACGTCACCCACCACTGCAACAGTCAATTGTCATAAATTTAGGCCCAGCACCCAGGCAGAGGAGAGAGCTCCCGTAACAGAGGATCTGGCTTCATGTCAGCAGAGAATCAGTCTGCATGTCATAGCAGAGAATGAGGCTTCACGTCACCCACCACTGCAACAGTCCATTGGCATATATTTAGGCCTAGCACACAGGCAGAGCAGAGAGGTCCCGTAACAGACAATCTGGCTTCATGTCAGCAGAGAATCAGTCTGCATGTCATAGCAGAGAATGAGGCTTCACGTCACCCACCACTGCAACAGTCCATTGGCATATATTTAGGCCTAGCACACAGGCAGAGCAGAGAGGTCCCGTAACAGACAATCTGGCTTCATGTCAGCAGAGAATCAGTCTGCATGTCATAGCAGAGAATGAGGCTTCACGTCACCCACCACTGCAACAGTCCATTGGCATATATTTAGGCCTAGCACACAGGCAGAGCAGAGAGGTCCCGTAACAGACAATCTGGCTTCATGTCAGCAGAGAATCAGTCTGCATGTCATAGCAGAGAATGAGGCTTCACGTCACCCACCACTGCAACAGTCCATTGGCATATATTTAGGCCTAGCACACAGGCAGAGCAGAGAGGTCCCGTAACAGACAATCTGGCTTCATGACAGCAGAGAATTAGTCTGCATGTCATAGCAGAGAATGAGGCTTCACGTCAGCCACCACTGCAACAGTCCATTGGCATATATTTAGGCCCAGCACCCAGGCAGAGGAGAGAGGTCCCGTAACAGACAATCTGGCTTCATGTCAGCAGAGAATTAGTCTGCATGTCATAGCAGAGAATCAGGCTTCACGTCAGCCACCACTGCAACAGTCCATTGTCATAAATTTAGGCCCAGCACCCAGGCAGAGGAGAGAGGTCCCGTAACAGACAATCTGGCTTCATGTCAGCAGAGAATTAGTCTGCATGTCATAGCAGAGAATGAGGCTTCACGTCAGCCACCACTGCAACAGTCCATTGGCATATATTTAGGCCTAGCACACAGGCAGAGCAGAGAGGTCCCGTAACAGACAATCTGGCTTCATGACAGCAGAGAATCAGTCTGCATGTCATAGCAGAGAATCAGGCTTCACGTCAGCCACCACTGCAACAGTCCATTGTCATAAATTTAGGCCCAGAACCCAGGCAGAGGAGAAAGGTCCCGTAACAGACAATCTGGCTTCATGTCAGCAGAGAATCAGTCTTCATATCATAGCAGAGAATCAGGCTTCACGTCACCCACCACTGCAACAGTCAATTTTCATAAATTTAGGCCCAGAACCCAGGCAGAGGAGAAAGGTCCCGTAACAGACAATCTGGCTTCATGTCAGCAGAGAATCAGTCTTCATATCATAGCAGAGAATCAGGCTTCACGTCACCCACCACTGCAACAGTCAATTGTCATAAATTTAGGCCCAGCACCCAGGCAGAGGAGAGAGCTCCCGTAACAGAGGATCTGGCTTCATGTCAGCAGAGAATCAGTCTGCATGTCATAGCAGAGAATGAGGCTTCACGTCACCCACCACTGCAACAGTCCATTGGCATATATTTAGGCCTAGCACACAGGCAGAGGAGAGGTTCATTCAACTTTGGGTAGCCTCGCAATATAATGGTAAAATGAAAATAAAAATAGGATTGAATGAGGAAGTGCCCTGGAGTCCAATAATATATGGTTATGGGGAGGTAGTTAATGTCTAATCTGGACAAGGGACGGACAGGTCCTGTGGGATCCATGCCTGGTTCATTTTTATGAACGTCAGCTTGTCCACATTGGCTGTAGACAGGCGGCTGCGTTTGTCTGTAATGACGCCCCCTGCCGTGCTGAATACACGTTCAGACAAAACGCTGGCTGCCGGGCAGGCCAGCACCTCCAAGGCATAAAAGGCTAGCTCTGGCCACGTGGACAATTTAGAGACCCAGAAGTTGAATGGGGCCGAACCATCAGTCAGTACGTGGAGGGGTGTGCACACGTACTGTTCCACCATGTTAGTGAAATGTTGCCTCCTGCTAACACGTTGCGTATCAGGTGGTGGTGCAGTTAGCTGTGGCGTGTTGACAAAAGTTTTCCACATCTCTGCCATGCTAACCCTGCCCTCAGAGGAGCTGGCCGTGACACAGCTGCCTTGGCGACCTCTTGCTCCTCCTCTGCCTTGGCCTTGGGCTTCCACTTGTTCCCCTGTGACATTTGGGAATGCTCTCAGTAGCGTGTCTACCAACGTGCGCTTGTACTCGCGCATCTTCCTATCACGCTCCAGTGCAGGAAGTAAGGTGGGCACATTGTCTTTGTAGCGTGGATCCAGCAGGGTGGCAACCCAGTAGTCCGCACAGGTTAAAATGTGGGCAACTCTGCTGTCGTTGCGCAGGCACTGCAGCATGTAGTCGCTCATGTGTGCCAGGCTGCCCAGGGATAAGGACAAGCTGTCCTCTGTGGGAGGCGTATCGTCATCGTCCTGCCTTTCCCCCCAGCCACGCACCAGTGATGGACCCGAGCTGCGTTGGGTGCCACCCCGCTGTGACCATGCTTCATCCTCATCCTCCTCCACCTCCTCCTCATCCTCGTCCTCCTCGTCCTCCAGTAGTGGGCCCTGGCTGGCCACATTTGTACCTGGCCTCTGCTGTTGCCAAAAACCTCCCTCTGAGTCACTTCGAAGAGACTGGCCTGAAAGTGCTAAAAATGACCCCTCTTCCTCCTCCTCCTCCTCCTCCTCCTGGGCCACCTCCTCTTCCATCATCGCCCTAAGTGTTTTCTCAAGGAGACATAGAAGTGGTATTGTAACGCTGATAACGGTGTCATCGCCACTGGCCATGTTGGTGGAGTACTCGAAACAGCGCAACAGGGCACACAGGTCTCGCATGGAGGCCCAGTCATTGGTGGTGAAGTGGTGCTGTTCTGTAGTGCGACTGACCCGTGCGTGCTGCAGCTGAAACTCCACTATGGCCTGCTGCTGCTCGCACAGTCTGTCCAGCATGTGCAAGGTGGAGTTCCACCTGGTGGGCACGTCGCATATGAGGCGGTGAGCGGGAAGGCCGAAGTTACGCTGTAGCGCAGACAGGCGAGCAGCAGCAGGATGTGAACGCCGGAAGCGCGAACAGACGGCCCGCACTTTATGCAGCAGCTCTGACATGTCGGGGTAGTTGTGAATGAACTTCTGCACCACCAAATTCAGCACATGCGCCAAGCAAGGGATGTGCGTCAAATTGGCTAGTCCCAGAGCTGCAACGAGATTTCGCCCATTATCACACACCACCAGGCCGGGCTTGAGGCTCACCGGCAGCAACCACTCGTCGGTCTGTTGTTCTATACCCCGCCACAACTCCTGTGCGGTGTGGGGCCTGTCCCCCAAACATATGAATTTCAGAATGGCCTGCTGACGTTTACCCCGGGCTGTGCTGAAGTTGGTGGTGAAGGTGTGTGGCTGACTGGATGAGCAGGTGGAAGAAGAGGAGGAGGAAGCCGAGAAGGAGGAGGTGGCAACAGGAGGCAAAGAATGTTGCCCTGCGATCCTTGGCGGCGGAAGGACGTGCGCCAAACAGCTCTCCGCCTGGGGCCCAGCTGCCACTACATTTACCCAGTGTGCAGTTAGGGAGATATAGCGTCCCTGGCCGTGCTTACTGGTCCACGTATCTGTGGTTAGGTGGACCTTGCTACAGATGGCGTTGCGCAGTGCACACTTGATTTTATGGGATACTTGGTTGTGCAGGGAAGGCACGGCTCTCTTGGAGAAGTAGTGCCGGCTGGGAACAACATACTGTGGGACAGCAAGCGACATGAGCTGTTTGAAGCTGTCTGTGTCCACCAGCCTAAATGACAGCATTTCATAGGCCAGTAGTTTAGAAATGCTGGCATTCAGGGCCAGGGATCGAGGGTGGCTAGGTGGGAATTTACGCTTTCTATCAAATGTTTGTGAGATGGAGAGCTGAACGCTGGCGTGTGACATGGTTGAGACGCTTGGTGACGGAGGTGGTGGTGGTGGTGGTGTTGGTGGTACATCCCCTGTTTGCTGGGCGGCAGGTGCCAACGTTCCTCCAGAGGCGGAGGAAGAGGCCGAGGCGGCAGCAGCAGAATAGGCCGAGGCGGCAGCAGCAGAAGAGGTAGCAGGGGGAGCCTGAGTGACTTCCTTGGTTTTAAGGTGTTTACTCCACTGCAGTTCATGCTTTGCATGCAGGTGCCTGGTCATGCAGGTTGTGCTCAGGTTCAGAACGTTAATGCCTCGCTTCAGGCTCTGATGGCACAGCGTGCAAACCACTCGGGTCTTGTCGTCAGCACATTGTTTGAAGAAGTGCCATGCCAGGGAACTCCTTGAAGCTGCCTTTGGGGTGCTCGGTCCCAGATGGCGGCGGTCAGTAGCAGGCGGAGTCTCTTGGCGGCGGGTGTTCTGCTTTTGCCCACTGCTCCCTCTTTTGCTACGCTGTTGGCTCGGTCTCACCACTGCCTCTTCCTCCGAACTGTGAAAGTCAGTGGCACGACCTTCATTCCATGTGGGGTCTAGGACCTCATCGTCCCCTGCATCGTCTTCCACCCAGTCTTGATCCCTGACCTCCTGTTCAGTCTGCACACTGCAGAAAGACGCAGCAGTTGGCACCTGTGTTTCGTCATCATCAGAGACATGCTGAGGTGGTATTCCCATGTCCTCATCATCAGGAAACATAAGTGGTTGTGCGTCAGTGCATTCTATGTCTTTCACCGCTGGGGAAGGGCTAGGTGGATGCCCTTGGGAAACCCTGCCAGCGGAGTCTTCAAACAGCATAAGAGACTGCTGCATAACTTGAGGCTGAGACAGTTTCCCTGGTATGCATGGGGGTGATGTGACAGACTGATGGGGTTGGTTTTCAGGCGCCATCTGTGCGCTTTCTGCAGAAGACTGGGTGGGAGATAATGTGAACGTGCTGGATCCACTGTCGGCCACCCAATTGACTAATGCCTGTACCTGCTCAGGCCTTACCATCCTTAGAACGGCATTGGGCCCCACCATATATCGCTGTAAATTCTGGCGGCTACTGGGACCTGAGGTAGTTGGTACACTAGGACGTGTGGATGTGGCAGAACGGCCACGTCCTCTCCCAGCACCAGAGGGTCCACTAACACCACCACGACCATGTCCACGTCCGCGTCCCTTACTAGATGTTTTTCTCATTGTTATGGTTCACCACAACAACAAATATATTATTTGGCCCAATGTATTGTATTCAAATTCAGCGGGATATAAATTTGAGGCCTAGTATTTAGGCGCTGGGTGACCGGTATGGATTTAGTGACAGAATTAGACTTGGAAATGCACAGAAGCGTGTGTGTGTGAAGTTATTCTGAATGACCCAATGTGCACCTTGAATATTATATACCCTTTTAGGGATAGATTTCAAATAGCTCTGATATAGCAGGAACCACTAAATTATGAAATTGCTAAATTGGGAATTGTACTTCAACCCAGAACAAAAAATGTGCTTTGACGGGCACTAAATAACTTTCCCAGCTACAACAGGACAACGGTAACGAGAGATTTAGAGGGATTTAAATTTGAGGCCTAGTATTTAGGCGCTGGGTGACAGGTATGGGTTTAGTGACAGAATTAGACTTGGAAATACACAGTAGCGGGTGTGTGTGAAGTTACTCTGAATGACCCTATGTGCACCTTCAATATTATATACCCTTTTGGGATAGATTTCAAAGAGCTCTGATATAGCAGGAACCACTAAATTATGAAATTGCTAAATTGGGAATTGTATTTCAACCCAGAACAAGAAATGTGCTTGAACGGACACTAAATAACTCGCCCAGCTACAGCACTAGGGACAGATTTAGCTGGATATAAATTTGAGGCCTAGTATTTAGGCGCTGGGTGACAGGTATGGGTTTAGTGACAGAATTAGACTTGGAAATACACAGTAGCGGGTGTGTGTGAAGTTATTCTGAATGACCCTATGTGCACCTTCAATATTATATACCCTTTTAGGGATAGATTTCAAATAGCTCTGATATAGCAGAAACCACTAAATTATGAAATTGCTAAATTGGGAATTGTACTTCAACCCAGAACAAAAAATGTGCTTTGACGGACACTAAATATCTTGCCCAGCAACAACAGTACAGCGGTGGGTAACGAGAGATTTAGAGGGAATTAAATTTGAGGCCTAGTATTTAGGCGCTGGGTCACCGGTATGGATTTAGTGACAGAATTAGACTTGGAAATACACAGTAGCGGGTGTGTGTGAAGTTATTCTGAATGACCCTATGTGCACCTTCAATATTATATACCCTTTTTGGGATAGATTTCAAATAGCTCTGATATAGCAGGAACCACTAAATTATGAAATTGCTAAATTGGGAATTGTACTTCAACCCAGAACAAAAAATGTGCTTTGACGGGCACTAAATAACTTTCCCAGCTACAACAGGACAACGGTAACGAGAGATTTAGAGGGATTTAAATTTGAGGCCTAGTATTTAGGCGCTGGGTGACAGGTATGGGTTTAGTGACAGAATTAGACTTGGAAATACACAGTAGCGGGTGTGTGTGAAGTTATTCTGAATGACCCTATGTGCACCTTCAATATTATATACCCTTTTTGGGATAGATTTCAAATAGCTCTGATATAGCAGAAACCACTAAATTATGAAATTGCTAAATTGGGAATTGTACTTCAACCCAGAACAAAAAATGTGCTTTGACGGACACTAAATATCTTGCCCAGCAACAACAGTACAGCGGTGGGTAACGAGAGATTTAGAGGGAATTAAATTTGAGGCCTAGTATTTAGGCGCTGGGTCACCGGTATGGATTTAGTGACAGAATTAGACTTGGAAATACACAGTAGCGGGTGTGTGTGAAGTTACTCTGAATGACCCTATGTGCACCTTCAATATTATATACCCTTTTTGGGATAGATTTCAAAGAGCTCTGATATAGCAGGAACCACTAAATTATGAAATTGCTAAATTGGGAATTGTATTTCAACCCAGAACAAGAAATGTGCTTGAACGGACACTAAATAACTCGCCCAGCTACAGCACTAGGGACAGATTTAGCTGGATATAAATTTGAGGCCTAGTATTTAGGCGCTGGGTGACCGGTATGGATTTAGTGACAGAATTAGACTGGGATATGGCCAAAAAATGAACAGACTATTGCTGGTTAAATGCACTTGGTGTGACAGCTTCACCCTGATGTAGGCTTTAGCCAAAAAACAACCACACCATTGAGGGTTAAATGCACTTGGTGACAGGCGCAGCTTGCCCCTGATTTTGTATATGGCCAAAAAATGAACAGACTATTGCTGGTTAAATGCACTTGGTGTGACAGCTTCACCCTGATGTAGGCTTTAGCCAAAAAACAACCACACCATTGAGGGTTAAATGCACTTGGTGACAGGCGCAGCTTGCCCCTGATTTTGTATATGGCCAAAAAATGAACAGACTATTGCTGGTTAAATGCACTTGGTGTGACAGCTTCACCCTGATGTAGGCTTTAGCCAAAAAACAACCACACCATTGAGGGTTAAATGCACTTGGTCGCAGCTTGTGCTGGCGCACCACAAGACACAAAATGGCCGCCGATCACCCCAGAAAAATGAGACTGACAAACGGTCTGTGCAGCCTAAAAACAGTGAGCAATTGAGGATCAGCAGCTCAATGATCCACAGCTGCAGATCGATCAGTTAATCAAGTCCTTTGGAGGAGTTAATCTGCCTAATCTCGCCCTACTGTCGCAGCCGCAACCTCTCCCTACGCTAATCAGAGCAGAGTGACGGGCGGCGCTATGTGACTCCAGCTTAAATAGAGGCTGGGTCACATGGTGCTCTGGCCAATCACAGCCATGCCAATAGTAGGCATGGCTGTGATGGCCTCTTGGGGCAAGTAGTATGACGCTTGTTGATTGGCTGCTTTGCAGCCTTTCAAAAAGCGCCAAGAAAGCGTCACAAAAGCGCGAAGAAAGCGACGAACACCGAACCCGAACCCGGACTTTTACGAAAATGTCCGGGTTCGGGTCCGTGTCACGGACACCCCAAAATTCGGTACGAACCCGAACTATACAGTTCGAGTTCGCTCATCCCTACTATACACGCCTTCACTTACAAGGGATCTTGTGAGTATAAATCTGTTCACATGGAGCGTTAGCCGTTTGGAACCTGCTACACCATAGTGCGTTTTTTCATCATCCGCAGGTTTGCACACTAATGTTGGATTGTGAGGTGGCTTGTGATTCTACTAGTTGAAGATTCAAAAAGTGAACTTTATACACAGAGAAGATTGAATTTCAGACAGCAGAAAACACAACTTTTTACATTGATTTTTGGACCTCAGTCCTATTCTTATGCATAAATGCTGATTGCCTCGATACATTAAGACCAGCCAGGTGCTTTCTCATTACTATGTATTACTCGGTGGCACTTTTCAATCTGAATTGTTCTTTATAATAAATGTTCCATGTACATTATACATGCAGAGGAGAATAATTTTCGGCACACCTCGTCCTATATCTTCTAGAAGTTTTATTATATTTCCTTATTTTTATAGAAAAGTTCTTCCAACTCAGCAGCAGTTTGGAAAGGTACAATGTACTTCCAAGTAATATGCACTGGTGTAAAATGAGGCCAATTCAAACAGAAAAAGGAAAGTAAGTGTGCATGTATCTGACCTATAGACTTTCTGTCATACACACAGCTTGTCAGAAGGAAAAGGCTGGCAATAAATTATTTTCATTTGCGAAACCTCCATTATCCTGGCACATCTGCGACTTGGGGGCCAGGCACAGCTTGGTTGCAGTTCATCTGAAACCGTGGCGGGGTCGTTACTAGTGCGCTAATTACAGAGTTCCTCTGGACATTGTAATTGATGGGTTGGCTCAAAGGTGACCCCATGAACTAAAAGCAAAAAAATAAATATAAAAAAGAATGCAAAGAACCAGCTGAGGATAAAAAAAAGGAAAGTGATTTCGACATAGTGGGAGCAACGGAGCTAGGCGCAGCCTTAGCATAGTGCTGTGTGACTTGGGGGGAAGTTAGGCAGTTGAGGGTTAAAGTTTAGGTGAGGGGAGGGGTCATGGTTCCCGGGCAGTATATGAGGGGAGCGGGGGGCGGAGTTTGGCAGACGCCGCTCGTGGAAGAAGGAGAAAGTTTTTTCCGTGTCTGGCGAGCTCTGTGAGTCTAATGGCGGCTTTAGAGGAGTTATTGGGGGCAGTGAGGATGGCAGCGGAGAGACATGGGGCCGACTGGTTACAGCAGAGTCTGCAGGCTGTTTTGGCGGGTCCGGTTCCCACACCGGCCGCCCCTGTTGCGAGGCCTAGGGCTAGGAGGTCTGTACCCCCTGAGAGACTGAGCCCTGAGGCTACCCCACGGGTGCGGCGGCGCTTAAGGAGCCCCAGCAGGGACCCTCCAGTGCGGGCGGCGAGGGCAGTGAGTCCGGTGCCTTGCCGCCGCAGTGGGAGGAATCCTGGTCGGCGCCGGGCATCAGCGGGAGAGGTCCGGGTTGCACCCGTTGCCTTGTCCCATTCGCGGCGTGTGGGGAGGTATGGCGGAGCGGCGCCTTCCCTGGAGGCCTTATCTGAGGGGGAGCGAGCCAGCCAGCGTCCCTTACCTTTGGAGCGAGCGGTGAGTCGGCCGAGGTTGGGGGATGTGCGTGCGGCCCCACAGCCTGGCGGTGGGGGCCTGGATCAGCTTCTGTCGCCGGCGGTGGAGCGAGTTGCGCCGCGGCCCCTGGCTCAGGGCCGGCGGCATTCTTCTTCTGTGAGGAGGCAGGGGAGCAGGCGGAGCTCAACAGCGACACCGGTGGCCGTTCCTGGTACTGCAGGCGGGTCGGTGCAGCAGGATGCTCTGGCTGTGGGAGATGGATCAGGAGGCTCTGCAGTACAGGACGACGCCAGGGAAGGACTTATTTGCTTGGCGGCTGCCGGTTCTCCTGCCGGTGAGCCTGGACGGAGCTGGGTGGCGTCGGTTGCCGGGGGAGGCGAGGTGCAGCGGCCGCCTAGCGGTGGGCCTGGACGGCTGGCGGATGTGGAGGTGGAAGACGGCGAAGTGAGTCAGGACGACTGGGAAGCGGACGACGGGCGGATGGACGAGGATGGAGCCGGTCCGGCGGCGGCGCTGAGCGGACCATCGATGGCAGGAGGATCTGGGCGGACCGCAGCTGCTGGGCGGATACCTCAGGGCCGGTCAGGTGAGGGACCTTCGGGTCAGCAACAGGCTCCTGTTGAGCGTGTGGTGGGGGGTGGTGTTTTGCAGGGCCAGGGGTTGGCGCAGGAATTGCTGGAGGGGATGGTGTCGCTGTTATCCAGATTGGGGTCGGGTGATCGGGAGTCGCCGACGGATGTGTGGGCTCCGGTAACGTCCGGTGGTATGGGGTGTCAGTCTGGCGGGGCCGGCGCAAGTAGCGTTGGGGTGGATTTGGCGGTTCCGGTGGCTGGGGAAGTGTCGGTCGGTGTTGGTGGGAAAGGTAAGGTTGTGGATGAGGTGCGGTTGGCGGACGCGGCTAGGGGTGAGGTTTACGTCTGCTTTGAGGGGCCGCTGGGGGCTCATTTGAAGGCGGAGGTTAGGGAGAAGATTTGGAGGGACGAGTACGTGGAGATATTCTCGTTGCTCCAGTTGGAGAAGTTTAATTTGGATAGGGTTAAGCCTGATGAGTCCAAAAAGGAAGAGGAAGAGAAGCGTCGGTATCGGTTGATACCGCGGACGTATTTAAATTGGCTGCAGGCTTTTGCCATTCTGGCAAGTGTGGTGGGTGAGAAAGCGCCGGAACACTGTTCCGCTCTTTTCTGTTACATGGATGCCATTGGTGAGGCCTACAGGACTTATGGGGGTGTGGCATGGCTGAGGTACGACGAACAATTTCGTCAGCGAAAGGCGGTCCGGGCGAGTATTCGTTGGGATCATAAAGACATTGGGCTTTGGATGCGGCTTATGGCCGCTCCAAAGGCGGGTCATCAGTCCTTTCGTGGGGCGGCCGGGGCTTCCTTGGCGTCCGAGCCTGGTAGCGGGCAGAAAGAGGGGTGCTGCTGGCAGTTCAATGAGGGTTATTGCAGATACCTCGCCGACTGCCGGTTCAAGCATGAATGTTCCGGATGTGGTGGGTCTCACAGTCTGTCACGGTGTTTCAAGCGTGGGCGAGGTAAAGGAGTTGATGGGGCGCAGAAGAGGGGTGACACCGGTGAAGGTGGAAGAGATGGTGCCGTGGTTAGAGAGGTACCCAGATAGGGCTGCAGCTGCATTGTTGTTCGTTGGTTTCAGGGATGGTTTTCGGATCCCGTGTTTTTCAGTTAGTCCGGTGGTGGCTCCCCGTAACCTGGCGTCGGCTTTGCGTAGGCCGGACGTGGTGGCGGATAAGATTGGTAAGGAGGTCGCGGCGGGGCGGGTCGCTGGCCCGTTTGCGGAATCCCCGTTGTCGGGTCTGTGGGTGTCACCTTTGGGTTTGGTTCCTAAAAAAGAGACGGGCAAGTTTAGGCTCATACACCACTTGTCGTTTCCTGAGGGTAGTTCTGTTAATGATGGTATTGCTGAGGAGCTTTGTTCGGTTTCGTATACTTCGTTTGATGAGGCGGTTCGATGGGTGCGTCGTTTTGGAAAGGGGGCTTTGTTGGCGAAGACGGATATAGAGGCTGCCTTCCGTTTATTACCCATTCATCCGGATAGTTGTCATTTGTTGGGATTTAAGTGGGAGGGCAGTTTTTATGTTGATTGTTGTTTGCCGATGGGTTGTGCAATCTCATGTTCTTTGTTTGAGAAGTTTGCTTCTTTCTTGGAGTGGGTGGTGAAGCAGGAGGCGGGTTGGACTTCCGTTTTACATTATCTTGACGATTTTTTGTTTATGGGACCTGCTGGGTCGCGAGTTTGTTCGGTGTTGTTGCACACAATGGAGAGCATAGCTGGTCGATTGGGGGTCCCTTTGGCACCGGAAAAGACGGAGGGTCCAGCGACTTCTGTAAAATTTTTGGGTATAGTGATTGATAGTGTGGCCATGGAGTGTAGGTTGCCGGAGGAAAAGGTGGCGGATTTGCGCGCGGATATTACTTTCTTGAGAAAGGCAAAAAAGGTGCAATTGCGAAAGGTGCAGTCTGTTTTAGGGAAGCTGAATTTTGCGTGCAGAATTCTGCCAATGGGTCGGGTTTTCTGCAGGCGCTTGGCCATGGCGACGGCAGGTGTGCAGAGGCCTTTCCATTTTTTGAGATTATCGTCCGAGGTTCGGGATGACTTGCTGGTGTGGGAGCGTTTTTTGGGAGAATTTAATGGGCGTTCGGTGTGGATGGGGGCGCCTGTTGCCAGTGTTGATTTGGAGCTGTGTACGGATGCGTCGGGGTCTTGTGGTTACGGGGCCTTTTGTGGGGGGCAGTGGAGTGCAGGTGCCTGGCCGGATGTTTGGGTGGAAGCGGGGTTTTTGAGGAATTTGGTTTTGTTGGAATTGTTTCCAATTGTTTTGTCTGTTGAATTGTGGGGGGATGTGCTCAGGAATAAAAGAGTGAGATTTTGCTGTGACAACATGGGGGTGGTTCAGGCGATTAACAGTCAGTCGGCTAATTCGCCTCCGGTGTTGCGCTTGCTTCGCCATTTAGTTCTTAGCGGTTTGCTATTGAATTCTTGTTTTGTGGCTGTGCATGTCCCGGGTGTTGATAATGACATCGCTGATTCACTCTCTCGTTTCCAGTGGGATCGTTTTCGCGGGCTGGTGCCGGATGCGGACGAGTTGGGTCTACCATGTCCTCAGTGGCTCTGGAACGTGGCCTTGGGGTTTCCTCTGAGTTGATTCGCCGGTCCGTGAGTAGGAGTACGTGGTTGGCGTATTCTTCGGTGTGGTCTCAGTGGGAGCAGTTGCTGGATCAGGTGGGGGGTTGTGAGGTAGTGGAAGATTTTCAGATGTTGTTAGTATATTTTATCGGTTTGTCTTATAGTTCGGGGGTGTCGGTTTCGGTGGTTTCCAAGCGGGTGGCGGCTGTCACCTTTTGGTTGCGGTTGCGGGGGCTTGTGGATGTGTCTAAATGTTTTCTGGTACGGCAGGCTTTGAAGGGTTATAGGCGAAGTGCCGCTCGGCCAGACACTCGTAGGCCAGTTTCGTGGGCAGTGTTGCAGTCGTTGTGGGAGACGGTTTGTGGGGTGTGTTTGACACCTTATGAGGTTTGTTTGTTTAGGGCTGCTTTTTCCCTGGCCTTTTTCGGGGCCTTCAGGGTGTCTGAATTGGTGTCGGGAAGTCGGTCGTGTGGGGGCGGTTTGTTGCGGCAGGATGTGTGTTTTTCTGGGGGAGGTTTGCGTTGTGTATTGCGCAGGTCGAAAACGGATCAGGAGGGCAAAGGGGTGGTTATTATACTGCGCCCGTTGCTTGGGTCGTTGTTGTGTCCGGTCAGGTGTGTGGAGGAGTTGTTGGCGGTTAGGCCGGATGTGGAGGGTTCGTTGTTGATGCATGTGGATGGGTCGGCTTTGTCACGGTATCAATTTGTTGCGGTTTTTCGGAAATGTTTGGTTGCAGCGGGTTATCCGGCGCAGGACTTTGCGTCTCATTCCTTTAGGATTGGGGCGGCAACGGAGGCGGCCAGATGGGGCCTGGGGGAGGAGGCCATTAAGCGGATTGGCCGGTGGGAATCTAGATGTTATCAATCGTATGTTCGTCCTCATATGTTGTGAGTCCAAGGAGAACAAAGTTCAGTTGTTATACGGAATTTTGTTCAGCTGATTAGTGAGTTGGTGTTTGATTTTTGTGTTTACAGGGTCGGCTTGTATGGCATGGATCTTCGGACGTGTACTGGGGAGCATTGCGGGCGGACGTGCGGAGGAACGGACGGCAATTGGGGTTTGACCCGGCTGACATGCAAGTGCGCTGGATTGGTATACGGGGCCTTTTGTGGGGTAGGGTGCTTCCGGAATTTCATTCTTCGGTCTCGTTGGATAGGTCACCTGATATTGTTGTATTGCATGTTGGGGGAAATGATCTTGGTGTTCGCAGTACTAGGGAGGTGATTCGGGATATAACTTAGATTTATTGCGTTTGTGGTCTGATGTTCCGGGTATGTTGGTGGTTTGGTCCGAGGTGGTGGCTCGGCGGGTGTGGCGTTTTGCGAGGTCGGTGGACCGTCTTAACAAGGCTCGGGCTAAGCTTAATAGGGAGGTTGGGCGCTTTGTGAGACGCCATGGTGGAATTGTGGTGCGGCACCGGGAGCTGGAGGCGGCCTCGCCTCAGTTCCTTAGGTCTGATGGTGTTCACCTGAACGAGGTGGGAATTGATATGTGGGCCTTAGGGATTCAGGAGGGTCTGGAGACGGCTCTTCGTGTGTGGCGGGACTCCCATAGGTGAGGTGTCTCCTATGGTCGTTCGTGGCGTGGTAATGGAGGGTCCTGGAAGGCAATGATAAGTTTAATAGGTGCATGCCAAGGTGGAGTGTGCATCTCAGGAGGTTCGGTAAGCTTGTGCATGGGGCTCCTGTTGGGCAGATGGGCCTACAGGGGAGATCAATTACAGTATGGAGGATTCGGTGCTCTCGGGTCGGTGACCGCGGCCGAGGGTAAGGCGGTATGACAAGTGGAGGTGAATGGTGGAGAGCACAGCTTACCTGTTGCCTTCTAGGATCCTATGCAATGGTTCATATGTTATGGTAATTGATATGTTATGCGTGTTATTACGTATTTCTGTTAAGTGATAATTGATGTTGTTTAATAAATTGGCCGAGAAGGCTCTTTTCCCAAGAAGATGTCTCTGTCTGTTAATTGTGGTACAGGTGGGGGCAGTAAGGTAAGGGGCAGGTTTTATGGGCCGAAGTATCTTCCATCCCATAAGTCATGGGAGCAACGGAGCTAGGCGCAGCCTTAGCATAGTGCTGTGTGACTTGGGGGGAAGTTAGGCAGTTGAGGGTTAAAGTTTAGGTGAGGGGAGGGGTCATGGTCATGGTTCCCGGGCAGTATATGAGGGGAGCGGGGGGCGGAGTTTGGCAGACGCCGCTCGTGGAAGAAGGAGAAAGTTTTTCCCTCCCGCCCGCCCAGTATAGTGGCTGGGGTTGATGAGTTTGCAGTGGCGTGGTAATGGAGGGTCCTGGAAGGCAATGATAAGTTTAATAGGTGCATGCCAAGGTGGAGTGTGCATCTCAGGAGGTTCGGTAAGCTTGTGCATGGGGCTCCTGTTGGGCAGATGGGCCTACAGGGGAGATCAATTACAGTATGGAGGATTCGGTGCTCTCGGGTCGGTGACCGCGGCCGAGGGTAAGGCGGTATGACAAGTGGAGGTGAATGGTGGAGAGCACAGCTTACCTGTTGCCTTCTAGGATCCTATGCAATGGTTCATATGTTATGGTAATTGATATGTTATGCGTGTTATTACGTATTTCTGTTAAGTGATAATTGATGTTGTTTAATAAATTGGCCGAGAAGGCTCTTTTCCCAAGAAGATGTCTCTGTCTGTTAATTGTGGTACAGGTGGGGGCAGTAAGGTAAGGGGCAGGTTTTATGGGCCGAAGTATCTTCCATCCCATAAGTCATGGAATAGGATTTAGCAAGCGTGTCCACATAATAAAATATAGCATTGCACTGGGAATGTGTATGGTCAGATCAACGCTGGTGCCAACTGACCTACAATCTAATATTCCCACCACAGAAGTTTGGAGTTACTATACAGGTAGGTATCACAAGCACCTGGACTGTGAACCCACATATGCAAGTGTCATGCAGATGGTGCCCTCATTGGAATCAAACCAAAATGCTCCGGAGCCTGCAAAGCAGCAAATGATCTATAGCAGTAGGACTAGTTATGCTAGGACTTGTCCCCTCCCCGGACATGTCTGTTTTAGTGACTACGTGCATTTCCCATGTAATAACAATTATGAAGCGTCCATACTTATAACTGTATGTTGAGCCATTCCTTTATTATTCCTGCTGAAAGTTATGGATGAATTATTAGAAGCCTGCAATCAAGCTCCAGCTGGGTGTTACCAATTGGGCATGTGTCCCTGCACAGTCGGACACTGGCAGCAGTGACTAGATAGTGTCAGACGTTGCAGGGACACGCCCCAAACAGTTTCCACCCATCTGGACCTTGAGCAAAAAACTTCCATAAAGCTAACATACAGACAGCAAACAAAATATGGTAGCACACATTATACACGCAAACAATGGAACTAGGGATTAAAGATCATTCTGGATTACATTGTTGCTATAACTACTATACGTGAAAAATGGAAGCTCTTTGCACACATTTTTTATCAAACGTGCGTTAGGACCATCTACCAACATCATAGTAACAATGTAATCCAGAATAATCTCTAACCCCTAGTTCCATTGTTTGCATGTATAAGCGCAGACCGTTGTTTGGGACTGCATCCGAGCCGCATTTTTTTGGGGCTCAGATGCGGACCCATTCACTTCAATGGAGCCGCAAAAGATGCGGACAGCAGTCCGTGTTTGTGGACAAGAATAGGCATTTCTTATTTCTATCATGGGCTGCCCAATCAGCTCTGAAAATTGTGGAATGCACACGGCCGGCATTCGTGTTTTAAGGATCCGCATAAGGAGGTCGTGTGCATGAGTCCTAACAGCATGGGCTTAGGTTAGGCCCAGGAGAGGCAGCTCTGTTAGTGTTAGGTACCCGTGTGCAGAAGCCACCTTGACGTTGGTAGATGGGCCCGACACATGTATATTTTCATGTATAGTAAGGGTTCTTTCACACTAGCGTTTTTGTTTTCTGGTATTGAGTTCCGTCACAGGGGCTCAATACCGGAAAAAAACTGATCAGTTTTATCCTAATGCATTCTGAATGCAGAGCATTCCGTTCAGTTTGCATCAGGGTGCATCAGTTCAGTCCCTCTTACGTTTTTTGGCCGGAGAAAATAACGCAGCATGCTGTAGTTTTCTCTCCGGCCAAAAATACTGAACATTGAAATGCATCAATGCCGGATCTGGCCCCAAGTGTTCTGGCAAAACCGATCTGGTTTTGCGGTCTGCGCACGCGCAGACCTTTAAAAATGAGAGAAAAATAAATACCGGATCCGTTTTCCGGATGACAATGAACCTAAAATACTACAGGATCCTGTAAAAAGTCTGTTGCACATTTGGCATCCCTTTGTGTCATTTCAGAGATACGTTTTTTTAGCCTGGGAAAACGTACTTTTGGAGTAGGACACACTCATAGAGGTAACCTTGGCGTGGTGAGTGGGCTTATGCCTTTTGATCAAAATGTACACTAATGCCTCATTTAGCATGTAGCATAGGAGGCGGTACACATGCGCTATTTAGTGCTGTTTTCTGCTAAAGTAGCAGAGATTAGATCAAAGCATAGCAGCTGGATGTGCGATTCTTTTCTTTTCTTTTTTATATGGAGAAAAAGTACAGCATGCCAGACTTATTTTACGTCTAAAAAAACCGATCTCAGACGGAAATGGCTCCAACAGATGTCAAATGTGCAACAGGATCTGTTTTTTTTTCCATTTTTTTTTTTTTTACAGCATCCTGTAATAAAACAGATCCTGCGCATAAGGCCTCATGCACACGACCGTTGTGTGCATCCGCGGCCGTAGTTCCGTTTTCCGTTTTTTTCCACGGACCTATTGACTTTCAATGGGTCCGTGGAAAAATCGGAAAATGCAACGTTTGGCATCCGCGTCCGTGATCCGTGTTTCCAGTCCGTGAAAAAAATATGACCTGTCCTATTTTTTTCACGGCCAACGGTTCACGGACCCATTCAAGTCAATGGGTCCGTGAAAAATCACGGATGCACACAAGATTGTCATCCGTGTCCGTGATCCGTGTCCGTAATCCGTGTCCGTTTTTTCCTATCATTTCAAAGGCAAACTTGACTTAGATTTTTTTGTTCATTTTTCATGTCCGTGGATCCTCCAAAAATCAAGGAAGACCTACGGAAGAAAAAACTGACACGGATCACGGAACAACGGAAACCGTTTTTGCGGACTGCAATAAAAAACGTCAGTGTGCATGAGGCCTAACTGATGCACAGGAACCGTTGTTTTTTGTTTTTTTACAGGATCCTGTTTTGTTTTTCTGTTCTTCTGACAGATCAGAAGAACGGAAAATTAAACGAAGATGTGAACTCTCCCTGATATATACCGGTAATTCTCTTAAAATGGCTTGATACTTTTACTTTTCAACTGTATACGCATCTAGACCCTAGATAGAAACTATTAACTTAAATAATGAACGGGACAGGTCCGGTAAGTGAGGGTGGCCACTGGGAATTTGTAAGCTAATGTCCTGCATCCATAATGCACATGGTATACATAATAATGCTGAACTGTGACTTGTTCAGATACAGTCCAAAAATCAGGAATATTCTATCATGTCTTTTTAGTAAAGCTTCATCCTTACTGAAGTTACACACATACATTTCGGGTGTCTACTATTGTTGACCTATCTTCAGAAGTGGCCATCAATATCAGAGGAGGTCCAACTCCCAGCATCCCGCCAATCAACTGGAGGCCAATGATGCCGCATTCATTGGCAGTGGCGTAACTAGAGTGTTATGGGCTTCAGTGCAAACTTTGTATTGGGCCCCCCCCCAATTTATACAAAGAGGCGACAGTTAAGTGTCGCAGCAATTTTATTTTTTACACTAAGCCCAATGCATGGCTACACTCACCCAGTCCCAACTAATAAAATCTGGTCCTACCTCATCCAGGGTGTCGCTGGAGTCGGCGTGATGTCCACTGGATCCAGAACAAGGTCCCTGTGGTGACAGAGAAAAAAATATCACATAAGGAAGGGATGGCGACTGCCCCTGTGAAATCCCCAGCATGGGGCTCTGTGCTAGCATGTAAGACTGAGCCATGGCAATGTATAGCAGAGTAATCTAGGACATTTTCCCTAAGTGCTACCACACAGTACTAATGCCCACCTTGTGGCCCCTCACAGTAATTAAATCCACCTTGTGACTCCTTCACAATAGTTATGTCCTCCTTGTGGCTCCTGTTCCTGTCACAGTAGTTATGCCTACTTTTGTTACCCCTCACTGTGGTTATGCCCAGATATGTGCCCCTTACAGTATTTATGCCAGATTAGGTACCCCTCACAGTAGTTCTGTCCAGATATGTGCCCCCTCACAGTAGATATACCCAGATATGTGCCCCCTCACAGTAGTTATGCCCAGATATGTGCCCCTAATAGTAATTATGCCCAGATATGTGCCCCCTAGTAGTAGTTATGCCCAGATATGTGCCCCCTCACAGTAGATATACCCAGATATGTGCCCCCTCACAGTAGTTATGCCCAGATATGTTCCCCCTAATAGTAGTTATGCCCAGATATGTGCCCCCTAATAGTAGTTCTGTCCAGATATGTGCCCCCTCACAGTAGTTATGCCCAGATATGTGCCCCCTAATAGTAGTTATGCCCAGATATGTGCCCCTCACAGTAGTTATGGCCAGATATGTGCCGCCTCACAGTAGTTATGGCCAGATATGTGCCCTCTAACAGTAGTTATAGCCAGATATGTGCCCCCTCACAGTAGTTATGCCAGATTAGGTACCCCATCACAGTGGTTATGCCAGATTAGGTGCCCCCTCAGTAAAGATGCCCATTTTTGTACCCCCTCACTCTAGTTGTGGCCTCCCTTTTGCCTCCAGTGCCCTCTTCTGACTGCAACATTTGTGAAAGAAAAAAAACCACATACTTACTTTCTTCCTTGATGACGCGCTCCCGCACTCACATCGCGCTGCTGGCTGTGCTGAAGGCCGATTCCCGGGCTCTCAGCGCTCCTCCCACAGCCAGCAGCGCGATATGTGGCCTGCAAAGAGAGCGCCAGAGCTCAGAATAACAGTGAACCAGGGAGCGGAGAGGGCTCCCTGCTTCACTCTGGAAACAAACAGCCCGGCAGTGACAAGAACTGCCGGGTGGGTGTGTGAGCCCCCCTGCCTCTACATCCCCCCTGCCTCTACACCACCCCTGCCTCTGTGCCTGGGGCGCATATTATGCATGTTTGAAAAGCGCTCTGACGGGGCCCGGGATTGTCACTGTATTTCATGGTGGGCCCCGTCACAGCGCTGTCCAGTTACATGTGAGTGCAGCGGGCCCCCTCCCCCCGCCGTGGACCGATCACGGTCGCACCCTATGCGACCGCAATCTTTACAGCCCTGTTCATTGGTCACATGACCTATGCACAACTCAGTCCCAATCAAGTGAATGTCATGTCCCTGTCATGACTCCTGCTTTGAGAAATACTTGTATTTCTCGTGAAATATTTTCTTAAAACACTGTATTTTACTGTTCCTCTGTTATTCCTCTTCAAACTGGTCATTCCTATCCTACTTGTCAAAGGGGCCTGTCCCTACATATCCTAGAACTACCAGCATGCAACTGGTTACAACAGTTGTCAACGTCTCCATGCACTTATAGGAAGAATAACAGAATAATGGCACAATTTAATGGGGAATGCCAGATCTTACCTTAATTAGGAAGTTTTAAATAAAACAGCACCAAGATTTAAATACTTTTGAAATTGCATGTAATTAAAAATATAGTATAGCCAGTGAGCTATTCCATAAAATGTATCTGTATAGTGCCCCCTGTTGTTTGATTTTTTCTTTTCTTTTTTGTCCGTCTCACTGAGGTGGTCACACACGCTCAGTTTAAATCTTCAACTGCCA
The DNA here is from genome assembly GCF_014858855.1 of Bufo gargarizans. Lineage (NCBI taxonomy): Eukaryota > Metazoa > Chordata > Amphibia > Anura > Bufonidae > Bufo > Bufo gargarizans. The sequence goes on from NC_058086.1 coordinate 182,904,559, forward strand.
CCATCCATATGTTCTGCAAGAAGCTGTAGCAGTTACAGGGAAAGAGCTGCAGTGGAAAGGACACATCCCCCTGAGCTTCCAGGCTACAGATAATTTAATAGAGCAATTGGGAGGGTAAATGTGGAGGTACCTTTACTGAAGACTGCTAGCAATTTATTTGTAAACTGCTAGTAGGAATAACAATAGAAGCTCCAGAATTCTTATTACATGGTAAATGTTTAAGGGTGTAAGCATGATTCACTAATGCTATTGAATGTAAAGTGTGTTATGCCTGCAATGTCGCTCTTCTGTCAGTAGATGGCAACAAAGTACATATCATGTTTACAATGGAGTTGTTCAATATAGAAAAGTTTATATACATTTTACCTTTCAAAGTTCAAATAATGTAAATTTTGAGATTTGATAGGGTGATAGCAAACTGTAATTGCAGATTTGAGGCTGCACGAAGATATTAACTTACTACATCGCACTCTCCCTGGGAGGGGAGGAGTTCCGGTGCAGAGCAGGAAGTGGAGAGTCGGGTGCTGCCTGGTGCTGTTTGGTGCGAGAACCCCTGTGGATCCCGAAAGGGATTTGCGCCTCACAGGGGAGACGGACATCAGCCCCAAGGAGACACTTGTAGTGTTGGCCCTGGGAATCACGTGACTGTGCGGTCAGGTTCTGAGTGGACTGGTGGATCAGGGACAGAATGCCAAGAGTCCACCTAAGTATCCAAGGAACTTTGCCGCGTCACATCACATTGCCAGGGACACTTTGGAACATATATAAAAGCTGCAGGATACAGACTTCACCTTCTTTGGATTACAAATAGTATTGCGCAATACTTAGGGTGCACCCCAACCTTAAAGCTTGCTCAGGTCCTTTTCCTCCCAGGTCATCAAAGAAGAAGAAAGAAGAGAAGCCGGGCAGAGTGAACAAGTGGATGAGGTGAGTTTAATTTTTTATTTATTTTTTAACCCCTCCATCCCTAATTTACTAAGCGTTCTGTATTAAGAATGCTATTATTTTCCCTTTATAACCATGTTATAAGGGAAAATAATAAAGATCGGGCCCCTATCCAGATCGTCTCCTAGCAATCATGCGTGAAAACCTCTTGCTTGCGGATGCTTGGGATTTTCACGCAGCCCCATTCACTTTTATGGGGCCTGCGTAGCGTGAAAAACGCACAGTATAGAGCTTGCTGCGATTTTTTACGCAACGCACAAGTGATGCGTGAAAAACACAGCTCATGTGCACAGCCCCATAGAAATGAATGGGTCCGGATTTAGTGCGGGTGCAATGCGTTCACCTCACGCATTGCACCCGCGCGGAAAACTCGCCTGTGTGAAAGAGGCCTAACTGTTCAGTAAATGCAAGTGTTGTAAAAGAACCGCTGTCTATGTGGCATCGTGTACCCTTCTTTCAAATGCAAGTAGTTCCTAAAACAGACTCTTCAGGAGAGGGGGCAGGTAGAGATGTGCGAACTTTACAAAACTTCAATTCGGCTGCTTCCTTGAAATTCACAAAGAAATTCGTTTTGTGACGAATTGCAAATTACTTCATCATGAAGCGCATTTCTTTGTAAGTAGCGGGCACAATGACGGGGAACGGCGATTGCATCGCCCCCATCACTGAACCCCTCAGATGCCGCATTCATAGCTGATCGCAGCATCTAAGATTAATTATTTTTTTAGCTTTTAGGGGTTAATCATATTAATTTAAAAAAATTATACCCACCTTATCCATTTGAGCACAAAGAGGCTGCCGTGGCCATCTTGATTGAAGATCCTGCGCAAAATCTCATGCGGTGCATGATAATATCATCACACTGGCCAGTGTGGTCACCGCTCACGAGATTTCGTTCAGGATTTTCAATCAAGATGAGCGTGGCGGCCTCTTCATGCTCAAATGGATGAGGTGAGTATGATTTTTTTTTACCGTTCTTTCAGGCAAAATTGATCTATTACCAAGAAGCACAAGGAAATTCGGCATCGCCGCAAGTCGAGTTCTCCCTTAAGTGTGGATCGAAGTCCACTTCGGATACTTTGAATCGCTGAACACTAGTGACAGGTCCTCTTTAATAAGGAAAATTAAAAGAAAATGGCTGCCCTCTTCCATGGGTTCTATACGGTTATTGCAACTCAGCCCATTTCAAGTAAGTGCAATACCAGATACAGCCAATGGACAAAAGTGGCGCTGTTTCTGCAAGAAGCTGTCCTGATTTTTTTATCGAATACAATTTTTGTTCTCATTTTTACTGCTACTAAACCAACGCAAATTTTTAGAAGTTTTACTGTGTTATCATTAGTGATGAGCAAAGTATTGAAAAATTAAATTTGGCTGCTTCACCAAATTTTGCAAAAAAATTTGCTTTGTGACGAATTACTTCATCACGAAGCACATTTCTTTGTAAGTAGTGGATGCAATGACAGGGAGCAGCGATTGCAACGCTCCCCATTATTGTACCCCTCAGATGCCGCATTCATACATGATCACGGCATCTGACAGTAATAATACCGTGTAAAAAAAAATGAATAAAATCATACTTACCCATATCCATTTGATTGTGAAGAGCCGGCCGCCACCATCTTGATTGAAGATCTAGCGCGAAATCTTGCACGGCCCTTGAAGATGTCATCATGTCGGCTGGCGTGGTGACGTCATACGTCACCTCCTACGGGATTTCGTGAGAGATTTTCAATTAAGATTCCCTCTTTATGCCAGATTCCCTGAAAATTCGATTTGTTCATGACTAGTTATCATCTGTAGAAAGGCACATTTTACAGGCCCTGTGTTTTAGAAGCCGGCACTGAGGTACAGTGATTGTGACAGCCGTGTTCTCGGAAACCTGACACAAGTCCCCTGCCACAGAAAAGGAGGCCGCCCCAGCATATAAGCCCTGCCCCTGGGAACGCCCTGTTCCAACATGTCAACACCCAACTTATGGGTGAAAATCAGGGACAGTCTTGTCAAATTCGGGACAGTCAGCAACTATTGGGGTCATTTATCAAACTGATGTAAAGTAGAACTGGCTTAGTTGCCTATAGCAACCAATCAGATTCCACCTTTCATTTTTGACAGTCCCTTTGGAAAATGAAAGATGGATTCTGATTGGTTGCTATGGAAAACTAAGCCAGTTCTTCTTTACACCAGTTTGATAAATGAACCACATAGATTCGCTACCACGAAGCATGAAGAACTTCAGCTTCGCAGCAAATCGAATTTTCCCTGAAATTCGGATCAGATTCCACTTTGTGGAGCTCGATTTGCTCAACACTAGTTATCATCTGTAGGAAGGCACATTTACAGGCCCAAAGCTGCCCTGTGTTTGAGAAGCCGGCACTGAAGTATAGTGATTGTGACAGCCGTGTTCCCGGAAACCTGACACTAGTCCCCGATCTGCAGTTTAGTAAAACGACGCACACAGCCGGCCTTTGACTAAACACTTCTTTATGATTTTTTATTCGGTTAGGAGGAACTAGATCAAACGGTGCAATCATTTGCTCACTCGATCAAACAGGAAGCTTTTATCCCCAGTTTCTGAGGAATGGCTCCAGATCCTGTCTAACGGAAAGGCGTTTCACCGCGTTAATCCCACAGCAGATGTGACATATGTCTGCAAAAAGCGACGCTCACAATTATTTATTTATACCTGTTTCTGCTTGACAGGACACGGCAAATATGCTTTTATGCTGAAAATGAAGCCCCTGACGAGAAGGGATTGTTAGGTGGCGATTGTATAACACAAGCTCAGTATTTCTGATAGCATTTTATATAAGGAAGCATTAGAGGACGGCCACAGGATCAGGTTTAGGGGCGGCCATTTGCTTTACTCCAAAAAGGAAGACGATGTAGGCCACTCCCCAAATCCCGCTAAGCCACGCCATGACTCCGCTAAGCCACACCCCACTCCCAGTAATGGGGCCTGGCAAAGGCAAGTAAAACAAGATGGGAAGACCTTAACCCTTTCAGTACCAGGCCACTTCTCATCTTAAATCCCAGGCTGATTTTTGCAAATCTGACATGTGTCACTTTATGTGGTAATAACTTTGGAACGCTTTTACTTATCCAAGCCATTCAGAGAATGTTTTCTCGTGACACATTGTACTTCATGACAGTGGTAAATTTGAGTCGATATATCTCACCTTTATTTATAAAATAATCCCAAATTTACAAAAAATTTGAATAAATTCACAATTTTCTAAATTTGAATCTCTCTAGTTTTAAGACAGATAAGTAATACCTCATAAAATAGTTATCAATCAACATTCCCCATATGTCTGCTTTATGTTGGCATAATTTTGTAAATGTCATTTTATTTTTTAAGACGTTAGAAGAATATTTTTAAAATTTTCACCCAAATTTCCAAAACCATTCTTTTAAGCACCAATTCAGTTATAAAGTGATTTTGAGGGCTTACGTAATGGAAACCACTGATAAATGGCCCCATTTTAGAAACTACACCCCTCAAATTATTCAAAACTGAAGTTACAAACTTTGTTAACCCTTGAGGTGTTCCACAAGAATTAAAGGAAAATAGAGGTGAAATTTCAAAATTTCACTTTTTTGGTAGTTTTTTAAATGTTAATCATGTTTTCTTAACAGCAACATAAACCTCAATATATATTACTCTGATTCTGCAATTTGCAGAAATACCCCATATGTTGCGGTAAACTGCTCAATGGTGGCAGTGGCAGTGGCAGTGGTCAGAAGGAAAGGAGCGCCATATGGATTTTAGGGGCAGATTTCGCTAGAATGGTTTTTAGGCACCATTTTGTATTTGAATAGACTCTGACATACCCCTACAGTGGAAACCCTCAAAAAGTGACCCCATTTTGGAAACTGCACCCCTTAAAGAATATATTAAGGGGGGTACTGAGGACATTGACTCCCTAAGCGGTTTAGGGAAAAATGGCTGTTTTGGCATAGTTAGACAAGCCCTTTAGGATGAGCTGCGCACAGGCCCTGACATGTCGGCCAGCTCTAGTGACAGACTGGGGGTGAGAGAAAGCCTCATTTAGTCAGTTTGTACTTGCAATGCTTCTGTGTGCATACTTACTAACGTTTCAGTTGGTAAGATCGGGCCCCTGGGAACACCCCTATCCAGCATGTGAACACCCACTTATGGGTGAAAATCAGGGACAGTCCCATCAAATTTGGTACAGATGGCAACTATGTGTCTGATGATGGAGCCACAGAAAAGGAGGCCACCCCAGAATATAAACCCTGCCCCTGGAAACTCCCCCATTCAGCATGTGAACACCCACCTATGGGTGAAAATCAGGAACATTACCATTAAATTCAGGACAGGTGGCAACTATTGGGGTAATTTATCAAACTGGTGTAACGTAGAACTGGCTTAGTTGCCCATAACAACCAATCAGATTCCACATTTCATTTTTGATTGCCCCTTTGGAAAATAAAAGGTGCAATCTGATTGGTTGCTATGGGAAACTAAGCCAGTTCTTCTTTACACCAGTTTGATAAATGACCCCATATGTGTCTGAGTATGGAGCCACAGAAAAGGAGGCCACCCCAGCATCCATCCAGGCTGTGCCAGACTGGGACAGGATGCCAGGAAACCAGACTGTCTGGCCCAAAGCCAAAAGTCTAGCCACCCTAGTCAGGTTTCCTGATGCAGTATTCGAGCCAATGGAATGGATCATATTAAGAAAGAAAGTATAAAGAACTGATACAACTTCTCCATTTTTTTTTTTTACATTCACTCCTGTTTTTGGCTTCCAAAACTGCACCAGAAAACCTGACCTTATGCAGTCCTCTTCATGGTCTTGGTTGAAAGATTGCAAGACAGGACTCAAAGAGTCATCAAAGCTGTTACTATAGCATACCTCCCAATCGTCCCGGATCCAGCAGGACAGTCCCGTATTGCAGTGACTGTCCCTCGGTCCCAGTACGGGGGAGGTATTTCTGGCAGCTGTCCCTGCGTCCATAGGATGCAGAGACAGCTGCCTGCAATGATGAAGCAAGAGCAGTCCACCGGCTCTCTGCTTCATCATTCCTCCCCCCTGTCTGTGCCCCACACTGCAGGTCTGGGCAGGGGGCTGGGCCAGCCGGGAGCTTCGTGTGTGGACTGGTGTTGCTGTTGCTGCTGGGTAACGAGGTAAGTATGTGGAGTTTATTTTTTCTTAACTGCCTGTGAAGGGGGCACAGCACTGGGCATATCACTGTGAGGAGGCACAACACTGGGCATATCACTCTAAGGGGGCACAGCACTGTGCATATCACTGTCAGGGGGCACAGCACTGCGCATATCAGTGTGAGGGGGCACTACACTGTGTATTTCAGTGTGAGGGGTCACTGCACCGGGTATATCATTATGAGGGGGCACAGCTGGGCATATCACTGTGAGGGGGCACATATCTGTTATAACTACTGTGAGGGGGCACATATCTGGACATAATCTGTGAAGGGGGATATGTGGGCACAAATACTTGCGGTGGCATAAAGAGGGCATTCAAGGGAATGGGTGGGATTAGGTGTATAGTTATGTTTTGGGCGGTGTTAGAGACGTGGCCTAGGGTGCAAGAAATTTGCCTCGACGTGCTTCGCAAGCCACACGTGGTCTTCCTTCTTCTCAAAAGTTGGGAGGTATGCTATAGAGAGAATGAGTGATATGTCCAAAGAAAATAAAATATGGTTGGTATTAAAGGGGTTGTCCGGGCTCAGAGCTAAACCCGGGCATATCCCCATTTTCCCCTGGGCTCTCCATGAGATTGCCAGGCGAAGGCTTCCCCCATCTGTGAGCCCGATGACGTCACCGGCACTGATGGGGGAAGGGGGGCTGCCTGGGTGAAATTATGGGTATGTCCAGGTTCAGAGCTGAACCCCTTTAAAGAGGAGCTGTCACCATTCCTGACATGCCTGTTTTAATAGCTTCGTGAATTCCCCATGTAATAACAATTTTGGAGCATCTATTCTTACGGCTCTATGTTGTGCCATTCCTTTATTATTTCTACTAGAAGTTATGATTTAATTGCTAGCAGTCTGCAGTAAGGGTGCAGAGGGGTGGCAACCAGTTGGGTGTGTGTACCTCCACAGTGTGAAAATGGCATCACTGATTGGATAGAGTGAGTCTGTGCAGGTACACCCCCCAACTTGTTACCGCACCTGTTCCGCAAAATTGTTCCTAGGAAAGTATTGTGCAGCCTACCGTACATCAGTAGAGCCATGTGCATGCCACCTGCCGGCCATTGGACTTTGGAGGGATATCAAGGACCAGTTGCATGGTCGAGCAGTCGCAAGACCAGGTATGTATTAAATGGATAAAAATATATTTATATTTTCGGAATTGAGGCCAGATGGATATTTTTATAATTTGCTTTTTTTTTACTGTTCTGCACTGTACTGCATCCTTAGGACTTCTTTCTCTACTGTAGAGTCTGTCCAGCTGCTCAGTTCAATACTTTTAATTGGTCCCTGCAATTATATTTATATTACACACAGGAGTTTCAGTCATCTCATTACTGCCCTCTAATGGTAAAAGTGTGTACATACCTAAATTAAATATTGATAACTATTGGAAAGAATGTATTTTTAGCCGTGACACTAGTGTCCCTTACACCGTGTGGGAACAGGGAAATAAATACAAGCTGTTTAAAATATTTATGGCCTATCTGAAATCAGGTCACTTTGCTGGGAAGTCTGCCATCCAAAATTAAAAAGAAATTGCTGAAAAATGGTATTGTTTGTAAAGAAAAATGTGAACGTCATATAGAATAAGTGCATGCTAGTATGGGTATTGACTCATTTTAACTATACATTGTCCAAATTAAGATACCGTACACTACATGGACAAAAGTATTTGGAAACCTACACATTACTTCTCCGGGAGTTGACACCCCATCCTAAATTCATAGGCATTATTATGGAGTTGGTCCCCTCTTTGCAGCTGGAACAGCTTCCACTCTTCTGGGAAGGCTTTCTACAAGAAAATTGGAGGGTGCCTGTGGGAATTTTTGCCCGTTTATCCAGGAGAGCATTTGTGAGATCAGAGACTAATGCTGGGGGAGAGGACCTGGCTCACAATCTCCTTAAATTGTTCATCCCAGAGACGACTTTGTGCAGCCAATCAAGTTCTTCAACACCAAACTCCCCCAACCATGCCTTTATGGACCTTGCTTTATGCCAGGGTCACAGTCATGCTGGAACAGAGGTCTTCTCCAAACATTTCCCACAAAACTGGAAGCTTACAAATGTCTGAAATTTTTGGTATACTGAAGCATTAAGATTTCCCTCCACTAGAACTAAGGGGCCTAGCCAAAACCCTGAAGAACTCCCCATAACATTATCCCTCTTTCACCAAACATTAGCTTGTTATGTTTTTAGCTTTGGATCCATGAGAAGATCAAGGAATACCAAAGAAGGTGTTTGCTGAAGCCTATGGAGATGTGGGGACACAAGTGGTGATAAATACGCACACTGTGAATGGAATCTTGTGAGTATATCTCTTCCTTGTGGTTTTAAAACACAGTGGCAGTACTTCACCATATGGAGTTTCTATTTGCACCCTGCAGGCACTTGTAGATCTGAGGAGGATTTTTTACATCTTGTGAACCTGGTGAAAACCCAGTCTTTCCCTTTAAATCCGAGGAGAGAAGTTTGCAGAAGAAAAGAGGAAGGAAAAATATATATATATATTCTTTTGGCAGCGCAGTCTCTTTTTTTGATTGAACTTTAGTTAAGTGACAAAAACCCACGTCACTATTTGCGGCTTGCAGCGCCGAGGATTTACCGTAAGATAACTAGATGCGGAAGAGGAGGTAGCAACGGTTGCCACCCAGCGGTCTGACGACAGTACCCAGATCAGCCTAAGGAGGGTGGTCCCAACTGTTGCTGCCTACTCCGAGATCACTAATGTCAGTGGTGGTGAAGGTGACGATGATGACGTGTCGATGGACGTCACGTGGGTGCCCACAAGAGAGGAAGAGGAGGGGAGTTCAGAGGGAGAGATGAAGCAGCAGATAGGGAGGAGAAGGAGGAGAAGCGTTCATCTGGCAGAAGGCAGGCTTCCGTGGCCCAAATGTTATAGCGTAAAAAAATGATGACGCTGGATAATCCTCCTGCCTAACGGCTGACCGATGGCTTGTCGGAATTGCTAGGCTGCCAACTACTGCCATATAAATTGGTTGACTCAGGCCTTTAGAAAATGTGTGGCCATTGGCACACGGCAATGGAAGGTCCCCGGAAGGAAATATTTATCCCAGAATAGCATCCCTGAACTAACGTGCCTGCAAAAAGAGGGCGGTTTGAAGATGTGTTGGTCACTTTGCATATGAGATCATTCTTGCAGCCAACCCATCGACAGCCACCCTCCGTATCCAGCCTCAGAGAACGCCTAGTCCGACAGGTGTCCGACTACATCGGGTTATCGGCTGATGTGGACGCTCTGAAAAGCGAGGAACCCCTTGACTACTGGGTGTGCAGGCTTAACCTGTGGCCAGAGGTGGCTCAATTTGCCATGGAACTCTTTGCTTTCCCCTCGTCGAGTGTCCTGTCCGAAAGGACGTTCAGCGTAGCAGTGGTGATCGTGACTGATAAGCTCACTCGCCTAGCTCACGACAGTGTGGACTACCTCACATTTAAAAAAATGAATGAGGCATGGATCTCGGAGGAATTCAACACCTGTGATGACCATGTGTAATTGAATTTCCTCATGCCAGCCCACACATATCTGCCACCACCCGGAACAAAAAATGGTCCTTGCCTTATGTATATACAGCGGAATAAAAGGCCTTTTTTTTTGTCAGGTGAATGCCTAATTTTTGGGGCCTATACTGGCCGACAGTTACATATTTATCCTGTGACCGGCTAATGTATAGTGATGAGCTGCAGAGGCTATATTCGAATTTGCGATATCTCACAAATATTTTGTAGAATATTCGTCATGTATTTGCGAATTTCAAGAATTCGAGATTATTTTATTGAATGCGAAAAATTGGCAATGTATAAATCGCGCAATACGAATTTGTAACGCGAAATACAGGCGTGGGTCACTTTGGCTATATTTTTGAAGCTGGTATAAGTTTCCTGAGACTGGAGAAATGGTTGGCACGGCAGAACATTAGAATAGCTTTATATGCAGATAGAGTGCTCCAATATATTCGCGATTGCACTAATCGGCAGTGATTAGAATATTTTTTCGCACTACATGCAACTTCATATTTTAGCAGGTCTGACTACAGATTACTGATTGTTGCACTAAATACTGTTGTAAACTTGACATTGCTTCCTTCTCATTGGCCCACAAGCAAGAAGCAGAGAGGAATTATGTGTGCAGATGGAAAAAATGCACTAATATTCGATATAACGAATATATAGCACTATATTCTAAATATTCACAAATTCTCAAAGTGGCAAGAATATACATTTTCTGGGATGGATTTTACTTGGACTGGGGGCTAGGCTTGGTAGAGGGAGTTGCCAGTCCACACTCTTCCAGTACGGGTTTTCCTTTCTACCTGAGGTGATCGCAGGTGAGGCCTGCTGTAATCAGGCTGGCATAAAGCGCCTCAGAGTTGGTCAGTCTGGGGAGAAATACGCTGTGAGATACAGAGACCCAGAGCAGAGGCTCTGTGCGTGGTCTCAGCTCGCCAGGCTGAGAGACCCCCGGGCACTGTGACAGCCCGAAGTTTGGGGAACGCCATGATGCCGGGATTCAAGGGTCACAAGGCCGGAGTCGGGAGGACTGTTGGTCCACACTTCCCCATACAGGTACGGGACTGATTACAGCCGGAGAGGCTGAAGAACTACGCTCTGAGAAAAAGCTGCATATGGGTTCTGTGTGAACAGGGTTATGTAGCTGATTCAGGGCCACGTTAACAGGTGTAGTGGGAGCCCAACCGGGCAGGTATTTGTTTTGTTTTGATGTATGTAGGAACCTCACCACACCCAGTGATTATTAACTGGATTGTTCCGTGTATGAAAAATGTCCCAATAAATGCAATGTTTGGCCCCCGAAAGCTGCGGTGGATGACGATTCTTGTGAGAATGACCCCCCAAGTACAGTAATCCCTAACACCGCCTAATGTACCTCCAGCCACAGAATCCACAGTTCTTTGCTTTCAGGTGAATACCTACAGTATTGGCTAATTTTTGGGGCCTGTACTGGCAGATAATTTTTTCTTTTCTTTTCTTTTATCTCTAGCCACATAATCACACCCTTGTCTCACTCCTCTGCCTCTCATTATGGTGGCCTATGAACCACATTCACCATAAGGACCTTCTAATGTCACAGGGTCATGTGACTGTGCCCCCCACCCCATACTGTGCCACCTTATACCCTGCATTGTGCCCTCTTACCACACCTTGTGCAGTGCCCTTAGTCATTCCCTGTACTGTGCCCTCTTATACCCTTTTATCTTGTCACGGTATGGCGGTGTTATCCAGTCACTGTACAGAGGTGTTATCCGGTCAATGTATGGCGGTGGTATCCAATAACTGGATGGCCATAACTGTATCCCTTTCCCTGCCCACGCCATCCTTTTTTAGATCTGACATGAGCAGGAGAAATTTGCAGATTGCGGTGCTAAGGACCTTTGCGCCACAATCTGTGTCAGAAATATGCCTAACATAGACGTATTTCTATAGAATACATGACCACCTAATTGTATTATTATTCGGGGGTAGGGCTAATATCTTTATATTATATAGATTCTAGTGTATTATACTGTGCCCTGTATTCCCCAGTAGAAAATGATCCTTGGGAAACACAGTCCTCATCCCTGACCACCAGGACCAGCGCTCTGTCAGTACATGGCGGCCTCCCCTCTCCACCACGCTGCTCCGCTGTGTACTGGTGTTTATTCTGACACTAGGGCTGGGTTCACATCCTATTTTTTTCATCCATTTAATGTATACCAAAAATGTATGCGTTAACAGATGCCTCAGACTGATGCCGTACAGTGGCGTCCATTCACCATACAGTCCCATGGTAGAAAAAAACAATACGTTAACATATGAATTTTTTTAATAGACTCTGCAGGATACAAAAACGTGGAGTGCTGCACATTTGTATACATCAAACCAATAGGAAATAAAAATTTTCTAGGCTCCAGCAGGGCACATATTTGAGAGTTTCCCTTTAAGGCTACTTTCACACTTGCGTTCAGAGCGGATCCGTCTGAGACGAATCCGCTCATATAATGCAGACGGTGGCTCCGTTCAGAGCGGATCCGTCTGCATTATATTGTAAAATAAATTCTAAGTGTGAAAGTAGCCGCAGACGGATCCGTCCAGACTTTACATTGAAAGTCAATGGGGGACGGATCCGTTTGAAAATTGCACCATATTGTGTCACCTTCAAACGGATCCGCCCCCATTGACTTCCATTGTAAGTCTGGACGGATCCGTTTGCCTCCGCACGGCCAGGCGGACACCCGAACGCTGCAAGCAGATGTCCGCCTGCTGAGCGGAGCGGAGGCCAAACGCTGCCAGACTGATGCATTCTGAGCGGATCCGCATCCACTCAGAATGCATTAGGGCTGGACGGATGCGTTCGGGCCGCTTGTGAGAGCCTTCAAACGGAACTCACAAGCGGAGCCCCAACGCAAGTGTGAAAGTAGCCTAAGACGCAGAAAAATGGCCCCTGATTAAAATCCATATTATTTGTGGGAACTTTTGCCAATGATCCCCCTCTGGTATGTCACTGTCCATGTTGTGGGACTATTTGTGTACTTCTAGTAAGTGTTTCCTGGCTGCAAATATGACCTGAAGGTTTTTCAGGTTTGCTTGTCATTAAAGTGAATGGGGCCCGCCGCGAACGCGCGGTTTGTGAATCGTACAGGCCAATGTTTGTCCATCACTAATGGTCAGGAGCCACACTAAACATAGAAATGAATATGAAGAACCAGTGCGCCCTTCCCATCACTACACACCAGCCCTGGGAGATACAGAAAACCATGAGTACATCTGGCCACCCACACTGGTCACTGCATATGTATTTCCCTCAACTCCCCACCCCATATATATGCACACTCAGTTCAGCCCAAATATTCTTTAACCGAACATCTGTCATTGGGTTAGACTCAGGACACCACCATACTCATTAGGTGGTTGGCCAGTCTCACCACCTTAGCCAACATTCATCAAAATGTGTATGGCCACCTTAATAGATTATTTGTCATTTTGTGACTTTCATCCAGTTACCTAGAAACTCTGAAAAATAGGCAACAACTGTTGTTCCAAAATGAACATTTAATAATTTCTACATGCACACTTCGAAAACTCAAATAGCTAAGAAAATGTCTGGAAAGAAGCAATTTATAATACAAGTGTAATCATTGTAGAATTGGCTCCTCATTACGACACCACATGATTTTTATTATGTGAAAATATATTGTGAATATGAAACTATTATTGTCCCATTAGTTGACCTTCAACTAAGATAGAAATCCATGTCCGTGACATGTCCATCATATGGAGAACAGACAGTACAAAAGTAATCTTTGCTGTCACCATTAAGGCCTACTGTCCGAAATGTCCTCGAAGGAGTCTACTATCAGGTGGAAAATATATAAGTCAAAAAGGAGAGCACTTAAAGGGGTTTTCTGAGATTTTACTACTGATGACCTATCCACCTTGGTGTTGTATGCCCACTGATCAGATATTGATGAGCTATTTAGAAGATAGGTCATCAGTAGTAAAGTCTCTGAAAACCTTTTAAAGTTCCAGGGCCGTGCAGTTTTTCTATGAATTATCTACTCCACAGCTTCACATGAATATCACAACTGAGGCGGAAAATTCCTTTTGGGACAGTTCTCTTGGTGGAGATGTGGGTCTGCATTTGCACATTGATAACTACTTAACTTGCCACGTCCCAGCTGCATGGACATTGCCTTGTGCCAAATAATGGGGTCTGCCATTCCATTCCAGACACTTGCCAGGAGAAAATTAGTAAGATTTAGCTTGGACGGTGCAGAACCAGCTGCACTGGCCACTGATGTAATCACTTAGGCTTCCAGTCCTGGCTTTCCACAATGGTGATTTGCCACAACACATGTCCTGTGCTGCCAGAACTACCTTATTATTAACTGCTGCCTGACTTAGCTCTGGCTCTTCTGCACAAGGAAATGCGAACTAACAGAATTTAATTGTGCTAAATGTAACATTACTGATTTCATGAATCTAATGGGTATGGATGAGATAAATGTTGAATATGTTCAAGTCATGTTTCTAAATCGTGAATATTTATCATGAATTACTAAAGACGCATGGTTAAAGGTCTTCAGTGTGCATGCAACCCCCTTTAAAGACTGCTAACTGCCCTCTTATGTGATTGTATAGTCAGGACTGATGTGGAATCTACTCTTTGTTTCTATGTTTCTATCTACTCAACCTTTAAAACCATTGATGATATTCATAAAATGTAAAGTAGTTTTTTTGAGAGCTGTATTATTTATGGTCCTACTCCTGGCACCCTAGGTGATCAGTAATAAAGAGGCTGCAATACCCCATAGATGTGGCTGTACCTGGCACTGCACCTCAGTCCCATTCCCTCGACTGAGACTGAGTTATAGAGAGCTACATTACCAGGTACAGCCACCGGAGCACTCTGGAGCCTTCATTCAACATATCAGTAGGGGGTTTGCAAGAGGCGGAACACCACAATAAACTTTTGACAGCATATCCTAAGGAGAGATCATTATATTTAAAGTCTCAGAAAACTCTTAAAATAATTAGCATTATAGAGATACAGTAGAATACTACAAATAACCAACCAAACCTGATCACGCCACTGACAGTACTATCTATATTGCCTTCTGCAGGACTGACTTGTTTAGATGATTCCAAGCTGAAGGATAGTGAATAAAAGAATATTTATAGACTAGTGGCTCACCGACTCTAGCACCGTAGAAATGGTGCTCTGACTTAAGTGACTCACCAAGTCACAAAAAAAAGGAGAAATCTTAACAGTATAATAGGCAGGCACCGAACATCTGGTATAATTGGTATAATTCATTAAGATTTAAATTAATATATAAAATCCTTTTTTATTCTAGTACATATCAAATACATATCAACTTAAAATCCCAAATATAAAATGCATAAATAATGCAGTACCCCCCCCCCCCCCCCCCCCCCAAAAAAAAAAAAAAAACATCAAAAAAAATTGTATGAAAACTAAAATGTAGTTAGATCCATATAGTAGTTAGATCCATAGATCCATATAGTTTCTAGGCAGTCCAATGTAAGTTTCAATACACACCCATATGAATAAAATGTATCCAAATTAAGTCAAAACTGAGGCTAGGATACATATATTAATACTTCAGTTGGATCAAATGTGCATATGTAGCATATTGTTAATTTCAGCAGTTCATTCATACGTGTAGATAACTTATTCGTTTTAGTTATAATGTTTCCACATAAAACGTTGTTGTCTCTACACTCCAGTGTAAGATAGTTACCTCCACCACCACCCTGGTCTTCTGGTTGACACTAGTGAGGATACCAGTTGGCGCATGCACAAAACCAATCACAGGACTCGGCTGTTCCACCAATCAGGGGGTCTGGCAGACTGGTCAATCAGGAGGCTTAGTCAGTGGATCAGTCAGTAGGCTAATAGACTGTGCAAACCAAGCCCCCAGTACTTTGTTCTGTGCAAGTTATTGTTTCCTACAAACTGAAATGATTAGATGTGCATCTCCATCTTTCTGACCTGTCTGTCTCTATATTAGTGTCTTTGATTAACCTTTCCTTATCTGAATTGTATTGACTGTGCACTGACTAATTTCCATTTGCCTCCTGTTTAGTCTCTCCTGGTTGGACGTTCTCTCTGCTGTTAGTTGGCATTGACCTTTTGGATCTATTTGGTTACGCTTTCCACCAGTCAGCAACTACTCTGAAGATGCAACCTGGAGACTAGCAGAATTGAAGACTAGATCCTTCTACTGGGAATAATACACCTCACCAATCAATAAGTGCCACTCCCGAGTGCTGATCGTTTGCTGTCTGCCTCCAACCCCAACCACTGGCATATTGATCTCCTCACATAGAACAAAAACTAGAAAAACTAGAGCTCATGAACAACCAATTGAGAAAAATACTTAAGTCGAATACATAGCATATTCATTGATTATAAGGTGAGCCCACAGCATTAGTAAAATGGGTAACATGGATAGGACAAAAATGGACCTACAAATGGCGAGGAAAGCCAATAATACATAGGTTCTCACACAAAAATCATTTAGTGGATGAAATGTACACAGTCCTAATCTCCCCTAAACATAGCCTGATACCATGGCACAAGAGATAACAACCTGAATAGTATGCGAGAAAACAGGTCAGACTCAAACACCAGTGGAATCTGTATGCCGGGATGGCATTACACCGACGCGCGTCGGTGTAATGCCTGTGCTGACTCTGAGTCTGTGCTGACTCTGAGTCTGTGCTGACTCTGAGGAAGTCTCTGGCTCAGGCGAGGTCTTGTTAGGAGTCGCTATTCTTCCACTTTCCTCCAGATCTGCACATTTCTTGGGGTACATGACAAGATCTTACTATTGCTGAAGGCAAATTTAATTTTGCATCAGACCCAATACACTATTATAGTTTTTGGTTCCTTCTAAGATGGTTGGTACCTGATTTTCACTAAAGGATCTCATCTTAAAAGGGTTGTCCAAGTATTTAATACTGATTCTGAAGATAGGTCATCAGTATCTGATTGGTGGGGTCAGGTTCCCTGCACCCCTGCTGACCAGCTGCTTGAAAAGACTACGGCACTCCATGAGCGCTACGGCCTCTTTCTAGGCCAATGGCGTCATGTTCATTGGTCACATGACCTAGGCGCAGCTCAGCCCTATTCAAGTGAATAGGGTTCAACTGCAGTACCATGTAGCGCTGCTACCCAATGAACAGTGTTTTGCTTAGTAAGCTATGAGGAGGCCACAAATCTCACTAGAGCGCCACAGCTTCTAAAAACAGCTGATAGCAAGGTGCCAGGTATTGGACCCCAACCAATCTGATACTAATGGCCTATCCTGAGGGTAGGTCATCAGTATTAAATGTTGGGACAACCCCTGTAACAAGCCCAGAGCTGGATACAGTAAAGTAGAAGTCACAATAGCTTCAGGATTATGTAGTTCAAGTCAGACCATTGAAACACTACAAATAATTGACCTAATATTTCAATTCTTATACAATTTATGGAGGCATAACATATAAGAAATGTAAAAAAGGTATCTGTAAAGGTATCTAACATAAAAAATATAATCAACCAATATTATCCACCAGCCGCCTCAGATGGTCTGGAGAAACTGATGGTACTGTGCAGAGAAAACGATAACTCTGTATTATTGTATCGTTCTAAAATATAATAAAAGAAAGTTGTAAAGGTCTTTTAATTTAGTTCCAGGGAGAAATTTACTAGAAATTGCTGACCACTAAATTTTAGAGTGAGATAGCCTCATTATCTGAACCGCAGAAAATGTCGCACTGGACACGAAGATGACCTTTTAGGCGTTAAGCATCGGTACCCTGCAGAGATTCACACTAAGTGGAAAACATTTCAATCTCTTTTTACTTTATGTGATTTAGGGGGAAAAAAATCCCTTTTGTAAAAAAATATCCCAGTAAAAAGACTACCAGACTGACAATGTTCTCTGCCAAAATAGACCGGTATTAACCCTTACTCCTCGATTAGGATAATTTAGCACATGCATTAAATTTCTTACTGAGCTGAATATATTTTGATGAAGAATAGAAAGGCACCTAACTTTTCCTGTGAAATTTCCATATATTTATCACTCCCTCATATAATGGTTCTCAAAGCTGATTATCGGGAGTTTGAAGGGATCTTCCCACAACAGATTTATGGCGCATTGACTGGTTAGACCCTTATTCTTCAGACCCTCACTGAATTTAAAGATATACATGCCATGTTACCATTTTTTGGAAAAGTGGCAGAAAACCCCTTTAATATACAACACTTTCTTGAAGTTTGTGAACTACAAATGGAAATATTGTAAGGGGCAGAGCACTCGGGAGTCCAAACTGACCATTCTTCTAACCTGTGGAAAAAACATAATTTGGTTAAATGGGTTGACTCAGCTCAAACATTTGGTAGGATATGCCACCAATGTCAGATAGGTGTGAGTCCCACCTCTGGGACCCACACCTATCTCTAGAAGCTCCCAAAGTGACACTGCGCAAACATGACCACCCTCCATTCATTTCTATGAGAGTACCGAAAATATCCAACCAAGGATGCTTGGCTATTTTCGGAAATCCCAGAGAAATGAATGAAGAGCGCATCACGCAAGTGCGGCCACCACTCCCTTCACTTCTATGGAATTGCCGTAAATAACTGAGCCAGCTCTAGGCTATTTTTTAGGACTCCTATAGAAATGAATAGAGGGCGAACTCACCCCACATTTGACATCCATAAGAAAAAGTTGAAGCAGCACTCCTTAGATTTACAAGGATTGAGGTGTAATTTATTGCAGATGCATTACCAGATGCGACGTTTCAGGTATAGAGCCTTCCTCAATCATATAGGATAAAAATTAATTCTTGAAAATCTAAGGAGTGCTGCTTCAACTTTTTATTTTTGGACATCCTAGCGATGTGACACCAATGTATGAGAAAACAGCCCCTTTATACTTACCCATCCCATGCTCGGATGATGCCCCCCTCCCCACTACACTGCCACAGGGTGCAGTCTCTTGCACACGGGTCCAGACCGGATGTGTGCCCTTCTGTTCCTGTTCAGCTGTCTAATACCAAATGCAGGAAAAGAAGCGCACTCATCTGGTTGGGATCTGGGTGGAAGAACATGCGGCCTGTGTGAGTGCAGCACCAGCAGAGAGAGAGAGAGACGGGTAAGTATTAACCAATCTTTCTTCTACAGGTTAGAAGAACGGCATGTTTTCATAAATAGCTCAGAGAACCCCTTTAATGTCAACTATACTGTCTAAAAATATGCCACCCCAGAGCACCCTTAAGACGACGTCCACACTGACTTTGCTAGGTCTGCAGTCAAAAAGTCGTTCCTGTGACTTTTTAACGCCACTTTTCAGGTGCAGAGCAGATGATAAATCTCCCCCTATATGACTAGACAGTTGTATATGTCGGAGGTATCTGTCAGAGGCATAAATGTACATTTTGCAATTTTCCCAATGTATTCACTGTAAGCATGGGGGGAATGGACCCTAAGGTTGGAAACCTCTATTAGAAAGTCAACTGTCCCCATTAGATAGTTCTCCCATTGTGCCCCAGCTGAAGAATATCAAAGAGATCCAACTTAGGCCCTCATGAATGATAGCCACCATCCCTGTAAGTCCCAGACATAGTTTCTCCATAATGTTGCTACAGATGCCAACCATGGAGATCCCATAAGAGTGACAGCCACAATGCTACAGCACCCAGAGACTTCTTCACAGAGTTTGACCAGTATTATATTAACATTTTCTGGAAGGTGACACAATCTGAAGCCCAATGATGGCCTGAGGAGGGAATTGAGGAGGGTAGTTAGAGAGGTATAACAAAATAATAGCAAAGACAGGTGCACTCTGCGGTCTTACTAAACCCTCAAACTGATTTTAAAATTGAGAGATTAGCCAACATGTCCTACGGTGTAGGACATGTCTGAGCCTGGGCACCACGCCAAGGTTTCTCAAGTAGCCCGGGACCTAATACTCTCCCACCTGTGCCGTATGGGCAATGCCAGGAGCCAGTGGGCAAATTACAGGAGCATGAGGCCGACTCACAAACAGCTCACCAGTTACCTCCAGCATGTAACCATGCTTGCAATGGGAGGAGGGAGGAGTCTGCGAGTCCCACCCAAGACTGACTGATATGGCCCAGGCCTCACAGGTGCACCTAAATGTGGCCTGTAGATGGAAAACAGGCACATTTAAATTGGAGTTTATACACCTCCAAGAATCTCTATATATACAAACTGAAAAGAATGGCGTGGTATAGCAGGAGGTGCTCAAACCCACATGCAGTCGTGCATATATATAGGGGAGCAAATCCTGCACTTGTGACCCGCTGCTAATGACGATCCCCAGCAAAAATGCATACGGTGGAGGATGCCCGCAGCGAACCACAAGTACCACAATAGACATCCCACACCGTAGGACATGTTGGCTAATCTCTCAATTTTAAAATCAGTTTGAGGGTTTAGTAAGACCGCAGAGTGCACCTGTCTTTGCTATTATTTTGTTATATTGTTATATTAATTATCACATCCACATAATTGCTACCTTGTGTGGGATGTCTATTGTGGTACTTGTGGTTCGCTGCGGGCATCCTCCACCGTATGCATTTTTGCTGGGGATCGTCATTAGCAACGGGCCACAAGTGCAGGATTTTCTCCCCTATATATATGCACGACTTCATGTGGGTTTGAGCACCTCCTGCTAATACCACGCCATTCCTTTCAGTTTGTATATATAGTTAGAGAGGTACCAATTTACTGGAGAGAAAAAGACCAGCCAGATATGGATTGTACAGTATGGTGTGCTCACTACTGACTCTAGTATGGTTTGGTCTTTTACTACTCAATTTATCAACTATTTTAAAGATTTTCCAGATAAAAAATATTGATGACCTATTCTTATTATAGGTCATCAATTTCAGATCATTAGGGGTTTGAATGTTCACATGATGCAGTACCACACAATCAGCGTTCTCTAACAGGGGCTCCCAAGCTGCAGCATCTGACTTCACAGCCACTGCACACCCTCTTATCCTCCTTGGTATCTCTGCCTCACCACGCACAGTATGCACACAGTCTCTCAGCCCTAGTCCCTCACCGCCCGGCAGTGTCTGCAAATGCTGGTTGTAGCTGTTTACCCTGCATCCTGTCTTTTTAAGGATTCACTTGAGGCTTAGAATAAGGTGTCTCCAGAGAACCAGGAGCAGGAGCTCTGAGGTGCGCTTCCTCTCCAGTCTGTAACTCAACAGGAACCCCCATCCTAGCAGAAAGCAGGACCAGAGCACTCGTACCAAGAGGGGAGGAACTTGGTGGTCAGTCTGGTTCCTGGTTAACCCTTGCCATCCATGTCTTTACTGGAACAAACGTCCAGAAACATATATAAATACATAACATTACATAACAATACAGTATAAATACAAACTACATACTAAATTGTAGTACCCCCCCCCCCCCCCCCCCAGTTCTGGTGTACTACACATATTTATGAATACAATGTGACAAAAGAGACATCCACTGCCCCTACATTAGCTTGCAAGGGGTGGGTGGCTTATTGGGAAAGGGGATGTCTAAGGCAAGAAATCGTCTTTGGCCTAGGATGCAACCATTTTGGCATACATTTCTGTTGCAAAACAAGTCAACCAGTAGGTGGTGTAAAGTTAGACAAAAGTATCTGGCCATGCACCACATTCATGAATGGGTCTCTTTGCGGCATCTTTAGACTGCTTGTTTACGTTTATTGTATGTTTTCTACATTTTACGGTCCATTCACACGTCCATAAGTGTTTTGCAGATCCTCAAAACGCTGACACCGGCCATGTGCACATGGCCGCCACTATAATAGAAAACTATTGCAGACAAGAATCGGACAAGTTCTATTTTTTTGCTGAGTCGCGGACCGGAACTGTGTGCTGTCCGCATCTTTTCCGGCCCCATTGAAAATTAATGGGTCCGCACCCTTTCCGCATAATTGTGGAACGGATCCAGACCATTCATACGGACGTCTGAACGGAGCCTTAGACAGGTTAAGTTAAAAGGGTTTTCTGAGATTTTAATACTGATGACCTATCCTCAGGATAGGTAATCAGTATCTGATTGGTGGGGGACCCCACTGATCAGCTGTTTGAGAAGCCACTGGTGCTCCTGTTACCGCCGCGGCCTTCTCTCTGCTCACCAAGCACAGCGCCGTACATTGTATAGTAGCTATGCTTGGTATTGCGCTCAGCCTCTTTCACTTCTATGGGTCTGAGATGTTCCTAGGCCATGTGAACGATCAACATGTCGCCATTGGCCTAGGAAAAGCTGAGAGGCGGCCGCAACGCTACTGCCAGCACCGGTGCCTTCTCAAACAGCTGATCGGCGGGGGTCCCGGGTGTCAGACCCCCACCGATCAGATACTGATACATCCGTATAAATGCGAGCTTTGGATTCCTCGTATACAGCGGTGTTCTCTTCTTGTACACAATGATGGAGCCTGTTCGTCTCAATGCCAGTGTATCAGGCCCGGTGCCAGCACTAATGAGCAGGAAGTATTTTGTGTTCATGCTCCGGCTCTGCAGTCCTCCTAAAGAAGCGGACTACTCACTCCGCAGGACAGGAAATTTTCCATCATACTTTTTTTTATTTTGACTGCAATAAGTGTGACTCCTTTGTTGCTAAAGTTATTCTTTAAATGACTCTATTAAGGCGCCGCATCATCTACTTCTCATCGCAACGTCCCGGTGTTCATACAGCTACATATATAATATCAGATGCGCCAGCTGTTTCTTCTCTAATATTTGTGTGTTTTCATTGTTATCGACAAACTATAAGCTCAAGACGCTTTGTGACAAAAAAGCCTCGGTGCGTATTATCTAATTAATCTGTGTGGTTAGAGGTGTTATGAGAGAACACCTGTTATTCATTAGTATGGAAATCAGCAGCGAGGACTCTACCGTATGTCACCAGAAAATACAGGGATAGCAGAGCTGAATTTGTCATTTAAGTATTTCTGTTGTCCATTGTAGTAACAAAGTCTAAAAGGGGCATGTCCCCTCTCCTGACACGTCTGTTTTATGAAATACTTCCCCATGAAATAACAATTTGGGAGCATCTATCCTAGAAATGCTTGAATAAAGTGCCAACTGGAAGTTACTATTCCTCTTGTAAAGGCGGGAAGGGGGGCCTACACAGTCTGACACTGGCAGCGCCGATTAGACAGTGTGGGACACACGCCCCAACCAGTAACTCCCAGTTCTCAATTTCTTAAAAAATTTGCAGTAGGAATAACATAGGAATGGCACATCTCAGAGTTATGGGTAAAAGAGGCTCCAAAATTATTAAAGGAAATCCAATTATTTATTGCAGGAGACCTGACCTATGTAAAGGGGTTGTCCCCTGAAAAATATCCTACAGTTTACAAACCAGCTCCTGGATCTGAATACTTTTGTAGTTGCTCGTCATAAATTTTTTTGCATAGCCACTGAGTTATTCAATAAAATGTATCTCAAATGAATGGGGTAAAGTCCAGCTTCTTAAAATGCATGTCATGAGCAAGGACCGAGATGGTGTGGTCCGAAACGCGCAGACTGTATACCTTATCTTGCATTGTATTTTACCACATGAAATAAAGGATTTTTGCATTTTAAGAAGCTGGACTTTACCCCATTCATTTGAGTATTTGTACGGCCGAGTCCAGGCTGTGTCCGTGCCTCTAAAGCAATCAGCGCAGGTGAGCGTTGCACTTATTTGTATCTTTGAATAAAATATATCTGTATAGCGCCACCTACTGTTTGTTTTCTTCTTATTTCTTTGTCCTGGGCACTGAGAAGGCCGCACATGCTCAGTTTCATCCTTCATCTGCCTCCTGAGCTGTGATAGGGAGATCATGGCCACGCCCCCTGAGCTGTGATAGGGAGAGCATGGCCACGCCCCCTTAGCTGTAGCCGAAAAGACACTCCCCTTGAGCTGCCAGCTTGATATAAATCTCTCAGAGCAATGAATGAGGAGATCTCTGGATCCATGTGAGGTACAGGGCTGGTTCTAGCTTTATTCGAAAGAGATTGTCATGTACTATAGGATGTCTGATTTATTTTTTTTTACATTAATCATGGGATAACTCCTTTAAAGAGGACCTGTCACCTCTCTTGACTTATCTTACTAACTACTTGTATTCCCCGTGCAATAACAATTCTGGAGAATAATTTCTTATGACTTTATGTTGTGCATTTCTTCTCGTATTTCTGCTCATGGATAAAGGTACAGATGGGTGTTACCAGTTGGGGGTGTCCCTGCACAGTCTACCACTGGAAACACTGATTGGTCAATGCTAGACTGTGCAGGGACACATCTCCAACTGGTAACTGCCTTCTGTACCTTTATCTGTAAACTTCTACCAAGAATAATGGCAAAACATGGAGCCATGGGAATGGCCAGAATTGTCATTTCAAGTGGAATGCAATTATTTTCTAAAAGAGACATGTCAAGAGTGGTGACAGGTCCTCTTTACGGTAACTCAAGGGATGTCCCATTCATGTGAACAGCTGCTATACAATGTACAGTGCTGTGCTTGGTAAGCCATGGTGCCACCATTTTAGTTAATCAGTATTTTTCCACTTGAAATATACCTTAAACCAATAGAGGAATTTCCTGCAAACCTTCACGAGTGTAAAGGATCTACAGTCGGTACATCCCTTGACATTTTGAACGGATAATCCCTAAATGACTTATTGTACACCCTACATGCTGTTCTGCCAAAGATTCCTCTTTCATCAGTTTGTCTTTTGTTAACTAGAGCAGTAAGTGGCTGAAAATACACATAACGATATAATGTATAGATATATTGTACTGTGCAAAAGTTTTAGGCGGATGTGGAAAGAATGCTGCAAAGTAAAAATGCTTTAAAAATAAAAGCATTAATAGTAAATTTTTTTAAATTAACAAAATGCAAAGTGAATGAACAAAAGAGAAATCTAAATCCAATCAATATCTGGCGTGACCGCCCTTTGCTTTCAAAACAGCATCACTTCTTCTAGTTCATGGATCCGCAACCTCCAGCACTCGAGCTGCAGTGAAACTACTACAACTCCCAGCACGAACATTTACTCGGCCGTTCTTGTAACTCCCATAGAAGTGAAAGGAGGATTATGGGAGTTGTAGTTTCTGAACAGCCAGAGGTTGCTGATCCCTGTTCTAGGTAGACTTGCATAGAGTTTTTTAAGGAACTCAGCAGGGAGGTTGTTCCAAACATATTGGGGAACTAACCACAGATCTTCTGTGGAGGTAGGCTTGCTCAATTCCTTCCGTCTCTTCATGTGATCCCAGACAGACTTGATGATGTTGAGATCAGGCCTCTGTGGGATTCATATCATCACTTCCAGGACTAACTGTTCTTCTTTACACAGGAGATAGTTCTAAGGCTACTTTCACATCTGTCATGGATCTGCAAAAATGCTTCCGTTATCATAATACAACTGCATGCATCCGTCATGAACGGATCCCGTTGTATTATGTCTTCTATAGCCATGACGGATCCATCATGGACACTATTGAAAGTCAATGGGGGACAGATCCGTTTTCTATTGTGTCAGAGAAAACTGATCCGTCCCCATTGACTTACATTGTGTGCCAGGACGGATACGTCTTTTGCTCCGCACCACATCGCGGACACAAAAACGCTGCTTGCATCGTTTTTATGTCCGCTATGGGAGCGCAATGAAACGGAAAAGAATGCATTTTGGTGCGTTCCGTTTTGTTCAGTTCAGTTTTGTCCCCGTTGACAATGAATAGGGACAAAAATGAAGCTTTTTCTTCCGCTATTGAGATCCTATGATGGATCTCAATAGCGGAATTGGAAAAGCTAATGTGAAAGTAGCCTTAATGTCATTGGCTGTATGTTTGGGGTCGTTGTCCTGCTGCAGAATAAATTTGGAGACAATCAGACACGTCCCGGATGGCGATGCATAAAGGATAAGTATCTGCTGGTATTTCTCAGCATAGAAGACACCATTAATCCTGACCAAATTCCCAATTTCATTTGCTAAAATGCAACCCTAAACTTGTAAGGAACCTCCACTATGTTTCGTTGTTGCCTGCAGACAACTATTATTGTACCGCTCTCCAGCCCTTCGGTGGACAAGCCACCTTCTGTTACAGACACATTTTGACTCATCAGCCCAGAGCATCTAGGTTCCTATGTTTTTTTGCATAGTTGAGTCTTTTGGTCTTGTTTCCACATCATCATAGGTATGGCTTTTTGGCCACAATTCTTCTATGAAGACCACTTCTTGCCATACGTCTCTGAACAGTAGATGGGTTTACCTGGTCCCAGTGGTTTTTTACCACTTTGAAGGGAAGTAAGAATGCTGTGTTTTCCTTGGCCAACCACTGGTCCTCTACATTGCATTTTTTTGTGTGCTTCTTCAAAACATCTTGAACAGCACATCTTGAAACTCCCGTCTGCTTTGAGATTTTTGCCTGGCAGAGAACTTACTGATGCACAAGTACCTTGTGTCTTTTTGCTGTGCTCAGGATTGCCATGATGTAGCAGAGTTTGTCGGGATTGCCACTTTTGAAGCAGAGTTTGGCATTTTCACACCCAGTTTCTGGCTCAGTTAAGACTCTGTGTTAACTTACATATACAAAGGAAGATCGTTATCACCTGTGTGATATAATTAGTTAATCATACACCTTACTATAATCCTACAAATTCCCTGACTTTGCATAAGTACACCTAGAAGAATTGAGGCTGCATTGAAGGCAAAGGGTAGTTGGTCATATCAAATATTGATTTCAACAACTTCTAGCTCTAACACTTCTATTTTTGAAAGCATTCTTACTGTAGTTTGCAGCATTCTTTTCCACACCCACTTAAAACTGTACTTTAGACCAGTGTTTCCCAACCAGTGTGCCTCCAGCTGTTACAAAACGACAACTCCCAGCATGCCCGCACAGCCAAATGCTGTCCGGGCATGCTGGGAGTTGTAGTTTTGCAACAGCTGGAGGCACACTGGTTGGGAAACACTGCTTTAGACTATACATTAGGCATTTCTACTTGAAATTGCACGGTAACTGTATCTACAGGTACAGTAATTGCAAATCAGTACCTTGGACAGTTCACATCAAACATGTGAAAGAGAGGAGAACTAGCATGCAGAATCATGTCCATTGATTTTCTGCTTGGTAGATATCTTAATATGTATCCAGTAACATTAATATACTGTAGTACTTATACCCCTAAAAAGACCATGACATTTAATCCCGGGTACATAAGATCCTAATTGCAGCAAAGTGTAAATGGATTCATTCTGGTTTACTTGTTCTTATCAATAAAATCTTTTTTAATTGTATAACCATATGTTGGAATCATCAGACTAAATAATGATATTGTACCAAATGTTCATGTAACGGTTTCTAAATTTCCCAAATTTCAGGAGAGCACCTTGTATTCATTTCTATGGGAGCACCAAAAATAGCACAGTGGCATGCTCAGCTATTTTCAGCAGTCCCATAGAAATGAATGGAGGCCGGCCGCGCATTTGCAGTGTGCTCTTCTTCCTTTTGGTAGATTTGTTTTAGATATACTGTAGGTGTGGAACCCACACTTATCTCACATTGGTGGCATATCCTAGCAATATGCCACCAATGTTTGAGGTGATGTCACAACCAGACAGCTGAGAAGCTCTGACAGAGGCCTTTCAGAACCTCCCCCTTGAGTTCTGTGTTGTGGTATTCAGCTCCTCCTCTCATTAGCATCTCTCAGCTGTTATGTGTTGGACTAATTGTTTCCCTTTAAATTCTCCCCCAGAAGGCTTTTCTGGGCGGCTTATATTTCTTCCTGGAGTATGTGTGCTTGCCCATCTGGTTCTCCTCTCCTCCACAAAGTTAAGTGTTAATCTGTTATCTGTTATTTTCTGTTTGCTGGATCCCAGGTGACCCTGACTCCCTCCGTGTCTGGTGTAGGGAGCCGGTGGTCGTGTCCCCTCACTATTGTAGGGTGCTCAGGGCTTTATAGTCAAGGTTCGTGGATATGCATACCTCCACCATTCGGATCTATGCATAGGCTGAGCAGCCAGGGAAAGTGCCAGGTCTTCTACAGGGGTCTCCCTTTCGTTCCTTAGCTTTTGGATCCAGCGAGACATTTATGCATGTTGTTTTGCCTTGTTACCTGTACACATTCCGTGACAGGTGAGACAACTCCTTTAAAGGCTGTAGACACATTTTGCACAGATTTCTTTTTGGTCGTTTGCTTCCTGAATGCAGAATTATACATTTAAAATAAACTATAGTAAAAGTATCCAATGATCTTGCTGCTGTAGAGTCTGTACAACTCCTTTACATAGTTGGCTGCACTGCTGTTTATGACAAATTCATCAACACACTGCTCCTACTTGCCATCGGCTCATTAATGACAGTCATCAGCATACTCTCTTCTACCAATCTCTTATTCCGGAATCATCTAACCAAATAATGATATTGTACCAGGGGTGGAGGGGTTAGGAGGTTGTACACCAACTAGTATACCAGGCTAGTGATAAGAGGATCCAGGCTCTGCAGGGTGAGGGATTATACAGGCTGTATAACAAGAAAGAACACCCCACAGTAGAATCTGCAATAGGATACTGAGAGATCACATCGATAGGCAGCATCAGTGTAGAGAGAGAAGCCAAGGCAGATGCAGATGAAGAAGAGAAGAGATCATAAAGTCAACATCAGAGAGAGGAGAGATCTCACACACTTTTCAGGATCATGTTAACGTGTCCATACAGAGTTGATGAGCTCCCTCTAGGGCTGTAAAATGAAAATCAGTACTGGAATGAAGCTCTGCTGACACTTGAGAGCTAGTAAAGACAGCAGCATCCTGGATCTAGAGACCTCACATCAATCATGTATTGTGAATAATAAGACCCTCAAAGTCTATAACAATTCGGAAGTACATTAATAGTGTAGAAAACATAACTACAGCAAAACCAAATCCAGACACAGAACTCATAGGTGGTACCATGCCTAGCACAATTGATCACAACAGTGCAGAAACCAAGGTTTTGTAGGAAGATGGTTTGGGCAGTAAATGAATGACCAAACCTGGTCTAAATATCCAATAGTCCAATTATATCGAGAGAAATGTAATGCAACTGAGTGTGAGAAGCCTATCTAGTTCTGTCAACATGTGGCACATATTGCTAATGGTCACTGTGACTACTAGGTGGCCAAGACCAGTAATGGAACAATGAATAGTGAGGGAAAATGTGATTTTTACAAGATCATATCACGATTATAAAAATAAGATGGTTTTATGACCAAACTGTCCACAGCCAGACCTGAAGATGAGGAGTGGAAGCTCCACCTGCCTCTGTCACTGAGATTTAGGTTGTTAAGGAATATGCTGCTATAGGTCATCTTTTCAGAGTTTTATGACATAATGTTCCCGCGGAGAGTTTTTATTGTACTTTCTTATTCTTTATCCTCAATCTTGCAACAAATAGATTTACCAAAATACAGAAAGGACAGCTGCACAGACATTTACATGACAATTTCCCATCACAATGCAAATTCTCATGCTGGGATCTTAGTGAAACTCATTTATGAATGGCATACCAGGCATGAATAATGATAAATCCATCAGCATGAGCCATATTAGACTTGTGTCTGCAACTCACAGATTTTTCTAATGCTGGGTAATCTCTGCCTCCAGAGTTAAATTGAGAGAATTTCCAGACTCCTGTTTTTGATTAGACATGTAACTTGGCTCTTTCTGTGCCTGCGGTATAGGCAGATATGTCAGCCCTGCGTGACAGTGAGAAGCTGAAAGGAGGTGCACGGAGTCCGGAACTGGGCAAGTGGGAGAGAAAACAGGCAGAAAAACGGCTTTTATTAATGGGAGTCTGTCACCAACCTGACTGGTTTTAAACCGATCACATAGTTCAGTGGGACACAAAGACATGACACAGATGGTACTGTTTCGTTTTTCAGATCATCTAAATCGCCCAAAAAGTAGTTTTAGGATATGCTAATGTGCCATCACAAGTGCCCAGGGGCGGAGAGTTTGCTGAAAGTGCCCGAAAGTGCCCTGAAATCGCGCAGGGCAAGGGCTCTTTTATTTACTATAACACACTGCCAGGCAGAGGCTTCCTCCCGGCAGTGTGTTTGGTGACGTCACCGCCTCTGATGGGCAGGCCTTAGCGCTGCCCTAGCCGTTTTACAGACTAGGGCAGCACTAAAGCCTGCCCATCAGTGCCAGTTACATTACCGGGCTCACTGCTGGGCGGAAGCCTTCCGCCTGGCAACCCGAAGGAGAGCACGGTTTGTCACCGGAACGCCACAAAATGCCTTTTCCCTACGCGATTCAGCGCAGGCAAAAGGAGAGCATCGGAGCCTGGGTGAAATTCTGGGAATGTCCAGGTTCAGCTCTGAACCCAGACAACCCCTTTAACCTGCTCACGACCGCTGTACGCAGGATTGCATCTTCGCGGCGGTCGTGCTGTTCTGGGTGGACGCGCCGGTGCGTCCTCTCGCGAGACGCGAGATTTCCGGGTATGCCGGCCCGCGCATGCGCATCGCGGGCCGGCAAAATTCAAAGAAGAAGTTCGTCATCAACCTGCCGGCCATGATCATTGGCTGGCAGGTTGATGATTTTCAAAAAATCCAATCAGCAGCCATTTAACCCCATATATTAGTAAATATGATGGGGCTATATGGCTGCTGTGCTCCTCTGCTCCTTCTTTTGGTCGGTTGGTTCCAGCAGAGGAACAGAGGAGCACACATCACTGTGAGTACCCACTACACTACACTTAGCCCCCAGATCACCCCAATTAACCCTTTGATCACCCCTTCTTGCCCCTGTCAATCACTAGTGAAAAGGAAAAAAGTGATCAGTGAAAACTGTCACTTTTTTTTTTTCACTGGTATTGACCGTTAGGTTTTAGGTATAGTTTAGGTCCCTTGGTTAGGTAGTTAGCGCCCAGCCCACCGCACCACAGTCCGTTATTCGCTGATTAGCGTATCGCTAATCAGCATTTGTACTTTTATAGTATCTGAAAGTGATCAAAACTGATCACGGTCAGATCTATAATTGTATTAGTGTCACTTTAGTTCGCCCTCCACCCAAAACGCAGTGTTTGCCCGATCAGGCCTGATCGGTCGCCCACACGTGCGTTCGCCCACGCCCGCCCCACCGCAGTGACAAAAAAAATATTTTTTTTTGATCACTGCACATTCACTTTACACGCACTGCGGCGATAAAAAAATCAGTTTTGATATTTTTTATCAACCGCAGCGGCCTCCGGTACTTCGCTAGCCTCCCCTTTGTAAGACAGGCTTGCTTTTTTTTTCTTGGGTAGTCTCAGGGAATACCCCTAAATTTAGTTGCCCAAATGTCTAACAGGGGGTATTCCTCTGAAGAGGCCTACAGGCTTCTGACCCAGTCGGATGAGGAGTGGGAACCCTCATCTGATGAATCCAGCGGGTCAGAATACGAACCTGTAGAAAGCAGTGGCTCTCTGACCCAAAGTTCGGACGAGGAGGCTGAGGTCCCTGATACCACCAGGCGTACCCGGCCCCGTGTCGCTAGACCGCAGGTTGCGCAGGATCCGCTTCAAGAGCAGCAGAGTGGGGCTGGTGCTGTCGGATTACGTGGTGAGGCATACACCAGCAGCCCAGCCCTTCCTGGACCTAGTACCAGCACTGTCGTACAACCTGGTGAAGTAGCGAGCACCAGAAGGGCAGTTGAAGCTGGTACGGTGGCACGTGCAGTAGTGACCCTAGAATCCCAGAGGTGCTGGCAAACCCTGATTGGCAGTCCCCAACTTCAGCCGCACCTGTAGTTTTCCCTTTCACTGCCCAGTCTGGAGTTCGGGTTGAGACAGCTCAGATCGGTTCGGCCCTGGGATTTTTTTGAGCTGTTCTTGACTGCGGAGCTCTTAGACTTAGTTGTGGCCGAAACAAACAGATATGCCACACAATTTATAACCGCTAACCCGGGAAGCTCTTATGCCCAGTCTTTCCGGTGGAAACCAGTCCAAGTTTCCGAAATTAAAACTTTTCTGGGCCTCCTCCTCAACATGGGCCTGACAAAAAAGCATGAATTGCGGTCATATTGGTCCACGAACCCAATTCATCACATGCCCATGTTCTCTGCTGCTATGTCCAGGACACGATTTGAGACCATCCTGCGTTTCCTGCACTTTAGTGATAACAGCACCTCCCGTCCCAGAGGCCACCCTGCTTTTGACCGGCTCCACAAAATTCGGCCCCTCATAGACCATTTCAACCAGAAATTTGCAGATATTTATACCCCAGAGCAAAACATCTGCGTAGACGAGTCCCTGATACATTTTACCGGGCGCCTTGGCTTCAAACAATACATCCCAAGCAAGCGCGCCCGGTATGGGGTCAAATTGTATAAGCTCTGTGAAAGGGCCACAGGCTATACCCACAAATTTCGGATCTATGAGGGAAAAGATCAGACCCTGGAGCCGGTCGGTTGCCCTGACTACCTGGGGAGCAGTGGGAAGACAGTTTGGGACTTGGTGTCACCCTTATTCGGCAAGGGGTACCATCTTTATGTGGACAATTTTTACACAAGTGTGGCCCTCTTTAGGCATTTGTTTCTAGAACGGATTGGCGCCTGTGGTACCGCGCGAACTAGTCGCGCGGGCTTCCCCCAACGGCTCGTTACCACCCGTCTTGCAAGGGGGCAGAGGGCCGCACTGTGTAACGAAGAACTGCTCGCGGTGAAATGGAGAGACAAGCGTGACGTTTACATGCTCTCCTCCATTCACGCAGACACGACAATCCAAATTGAGCGAGCAACCCGTGTCATTAAAAAGCCCCTCTCAGTCCACGACTATAATTTGCTCATGGGAGGGGTGGACTTCAATGACCAGATGTTGGCTCCGTATTTAGTGTCCCGCAGAACCAGACGCTGGTATAAGAAGGTGTCTGTATATTTAATTCAATTGGCTCTGTACAATAGTTTTGTTCTCTACAGTAAGGCTGGGAGAACTCGATCCTTCCTCAAATTTCAGGAAGAGATCATCGCGAACCTCCTGTACCCAGGAGGTTCCGTGGCCCCATCCACCAGTGTAGTTAGCCGTCTACACGAGCGACATTTCCCCAGTGTCGTTCCTGGTACCTCAAACCGACCGCCACCCCGAAAAAAATGTCGTGTCTGTAGCAGGAGTGGAATAAGGCGTGACACCCGTTATTTCTGTCCTGACTGTCCTGACCACCCTGCCCTATGCTTTGGAGAGTGTTTCCGGAAGTACCACTCACAGGTACACTATTAGCATAGGGATCATCTCACCAGGACAGGCACACAGGGCTATTAGGGCCCATTCACTCACAGCTGCTGCAAACGTCTCCTTTCACATGGGACAAAGTGCATAACGTACTTCGCCACATCTTTGGGTGATTTGCGCTTTGCAAATTGACCCATGGGGAAGGAGAGGTTTGTTCTATAAAGGTAAAAAAACAAAAAAAAAAAAAAAACACCAGTAAGCAAACACGTTAATGTTTAGTTCAAAAAGTTTAAGTTTACATGTTCTGTTCCAAAGTTAATAAAATTATTGCGTTGTGGCCTAGTTTTTTTTTTGTTGTTTTTTTTTTGTTTTTTTACCTTCCAGGTGGACCAACCGATCTACTAGCTGCAGCACCGATGTGCATTCTGACAGAAGCATTGCGCTGCTGTCAGATTACACGCAAGTCGGTGTATGCGGCGCTGCAAGACGGGATTTTGTCCTCTGCAGTGACAGATACGTTTGCCAAGGCATACGAGCTGAGGAGGAGGCGGCGTTCCTATGCTTTGGCAAGCACTTTGTATATATATATAAAAAAAAATAAAAAAAAATAATCCCGGCAATGATTTATTCATCCACATCGATTGATGCAAATGGAGAAATCTGGTTTGCCAGGGCATACGAGCTAAGTGGGTATGGATGTAGGGCGGAGCTCCTATGTCCTGGCAGACGCCTTTCCCCTCCATTTTTTTTTTTTTGGCAGAGATTTTTTCATCCACATTGATCGATGCGAATGAATAAATCTGTGCCGTTCATTTTTTTCTTTCAGCCCAGAGGCTGAACGGAAAAAAAAATCTCATTACCTGTATGCTCAATATAAGGAGAATAGCAGAAACTCCTAATGCTGACCATACATGTAATGATTGCGGAGACCCTCAAATGCCAGGGCAGTACAAACACCCCACAACTGACCCCATTTTGGAAAGAAGACATCCCAAGGTATTTGCTGAGGGGCATATTGAGTCCATGAAAGATTAAAATTTTTGTCCTAAGTTAGCGGAAAGTGAGACTTTGTGAGAAAAAACAAAAAAAAAATCTATTTCCGCTAACTTATGCGATAAAAAAAAAATTCTATGAACTTGCCAGGCCCCTCATTGGATACCTTGGGGGGTCTTCTTTCCAAAGTGGGGTCACATGTGGGGTATTTATACTGCCCTGGCTTTTTAGGGGCCCTAAAGCGTGAGAAGAAGTCTGGGATCCAAATGTCTAAAAATGCCCTCCTAAAAGGAATTTGGGCACCTTTGCGCATCTAGGCTGCAAAAAAGTGTCACACATGTGGTATCGCCGTACTCAGGAGAAGCTGGGGAATGTGTTTTGGGGTGTCATTTTACATATACCCATGCTGGGTGAGATAAATATCTTGGTCAAATGCCAACTTTGTATAAAAAAATGGGAAAAGTTGTCTTTTGCCAAGATATTTCTCTCACCCAGCATGGGTATATGTAAAATGACACCCGAAAACACATTCCCCAACTTCTCCTGAGTACGGCGATACCAGATGTGTCACACTTTTTTGATGCCAAGGTGGGCAAAGGGGCACATATTCCAAAGTGCACCTTTCGGATTTCGCAGGCCATTTTTTACACATTTTGATTGCAAAGTACTTCTCACACATTTGGGCCCCTAAATTGCCAGGGCAGTATAACTACGCCACAAGTGACCCCATTTTGGAAAGAAGACACCCCAAGGTATTCCGTGAGGGGCATGGCGAGTTCCTAGAATTTTTTATTTTTTGTCGCAAGTTAGTGGAATATGAGACTTTGTAAGGAAAAAAGAGAAAAAAAAAATCATCATTTTCCGCTAACTTGTGACCAAAAAAAAAAAATTCTAGGAACTCGCAGTGCCCCTCACGGAATACCTTGGGGTGTCTTCTTTCCAAAATGGGGTCACTTGTGGCGTAGTTATACTGCCCTGGCAATTTAGGGGCCCAAATGTGTGAGAAGAACTTTGCAATCAAAATGTGTAAAAAAAATGGCCTGCAAAATCCGAAAGGTGCACTTTGGAATATGTGCCCCTTTGCCCACCTTGGCAGCAAAAAAGTGTCACACATGTGGTATCGCCGTACTCAGGAGAAGTTGGGGAATGTGTTTTGGGGTGTCATTTTACATATACCCATGCTGGGTGAGATAAATATCTTGGTCAAATGCCAACTTTGTATAAAAAAAATTGGAAAAGTTGTCTTTTGCCAAGATATTTCTCTCACCCAGCATGGGTATATGTAAAATGACACCCCAAAACACATTCCCCAACTTCTCCTGAGTACGGCGATACCAGATGTGTGACACTTTTTTGATGCCAAGGTGGGCAAAGGGGCGCATATTCCAAAGTGCACCTTTCGGATTTCACCGGTCATTTTTTACAGATTTTGATTGCAAAGTACTTCTCACACATATGGGCCCCTAAATTGCCAGGGCAGTATAACTACGCCACAAGTGACCCCATTTTGGAAAGAAGACACCCCAAGGTATTCCGTGAGGGGCATGGCGAGTTTCTAGAATTTTTTATTTTTTGTCGCAAGTTAGTGGAATATGAGACTTTGTAAGGAAAAAAGAGAAAAAAAAAATCATTATTTTCCGCTAACTTGTGACAAAAAATAAAAAGTTCTATGAACTCACTATGCCCATCAGCGAATACCTTAGGGTGTCTACTTTCCGAAATGGGGTCATTTGTGGGGTGTTTGTACTGTCTGGGCATTGTAGAACCTCAGGAATCATGACAGGTGCTCAGAAAATCAGAGCTGTTTCAAAAAGCAGAAATTCACATTTTTGTACCATAGTTTGTAAACGCTATAACTTTTACCCAAACCATTTTTTTTTTGCCCAAACATTTTTTTTTTATCAAAGACATGTAGAACAATAAATTTGCCGAAAAATTTATATATGGATGTCGTTTTTTTTGCAAAATTTTACAGCTAAAAGTGAAAAATGTCATTTTTTTGCAAAAAAATCGTTACATTTTGATTAATAACAAAAAAAGTAAAAATTTCAGCAGCAATAAAATACCACCAAATGAAAGCTCCATTAGTGAGAAGAAAAGGAGGTAAAATTCATTTGGGTGGTAAGTTGCATGACCGAGCGATAAACGGTGAAAGGAGTGTAGTGCCGAAGTGTAAAAAGTGCTCTGGTCATGAAGGGGGTTTCAACTAGCGGGGCTGAAGTGGTTAAAGGAGTTGTGTCTCGAAGCATATTCTACGTTTTTCAAACCAGCACCTGGATGTGAATACTTTTGTAATTGCATGTTATTAAAAGTTTTGTATAGCCATTGAACTATGCAATAAAATGTATCTGTATAGTGCCACCTGCTGTTTGTTCTTTTCCTTAATTTTTTGTCCGTCTCTAGTCGACAACTGCCACCAGCCATATGTTCTAAAGCTGTGGCTGTTACAGGGAGAGAGCTGCAGTAGAAAGGACACACCGCTGAGCTGCCAGCCTGAAGGTAATCTAGCACAACAACTGTTTCCTGAGACTGTCGAAAATGGCTGCTGGGGAGTTTCTTATATAGTAAGGGGCAGGCAACGTTCCTATTGGTTGCTAGGGATGTTGCTAAGCTCAGAAAAAGACATTGCAGCCTTCTCATTGGCCCACAAGCAAGAAGCAGTGAGGGATCATGGGTTCAGAGGAAAAAAAAAAATCTAGAATATTAAAAAATACGAATATATAGCACTATATTCTAAATATTCGCAAATTCTAGAAGTGCCGATATTCACAATTAATATTCGCGATTCGAATATTCGCGCCCAACACTACTAAAGACATTCTCAAGCAGATACTTGAGAGGAATCAGAGCAGAGTGACCAGCTGAAACCTGAATTAAAGACACTGCTGTAAAGTTAGGGACTACAGCTAAGACACCCATCACCCAGTCTACTACTAGTCCAGTACAATACAAGTGCTAATTTGCAGCCAACCAATCTATTCCTTAGTGTCAGAAAATTGTGCTTGGAATCCACTGCTATTGATTGTACGTGAAGTACCAGGTAGGCTGCCAGGAGGGGAGTGTCTGTGCAGTGATAGAGAGAAGAGGAAGCACACTTCTGAACTCCTGCTCCTTTGAAGGCATCTCCAGAGAGAATAACTAAAGAAATTCTCAAGCAGATACTTGACAGTAATCAGAGCAGAGTGACCAGCTGAGATCCGCATTAAAGACACTGCTGTAAAGTGAGGGACTACAGCTAAGACACCCATCACCCAGTCAACTACTAGT
Source organism: Bufo gargarizans (assembly GCF_014858855.1). Classification (NCBI taxonomy): domain Eukaryota; kingdom Metazoa; phylum Chordata; class Amphibia; order Anura; family Bufonidae; genus Bufo; species Bufo gargarizans. Next base: position 182,941,684 of record NC_058086.1, read on the forward strand.
ACAGCACAGCACAAGTGCTAAATTGCAGCCAACCAAACTATTCCTTAATTCCCCAAAATTGAGCCTGGAATCCACTGCTATTGAATGTACCTGAAGTTATAATTTGCACTTAGTAAAAGAGCCTTTAATTCTAGCCTCCTTCTTCAGTACTACATTTCCACTGCACCTATCCCCTGGGAGCAATGGCATAAGGGAGTACACCCTGATAATACTCTTCATCAGGCTCACTACCACTCCCATTTTCTACATCGGCTCCAACAGGTGGCTCTCCAGACATAATTGTAAATCACAAGTCAAATCTTTATCGCCGGCCGGTACAGGTAACAGGATTCAGTATAGAGGCCGTCATAGCAGCAGAATCATAAGAAGCAACAGTGCTTGGAAAGAAATCTGTGTTCAAATATAATGAAAAGGTGCACACTGAAATGTCTGCTTTAAGTGACATGACGCAATCTTCAACCTAACCCATTTCATCCAGATGACATTTTAATTGCCTTTGCATTTTACCCTTGACTTCCTGGAGAATTAAGAAGGATGCATTAAATGATGTATAACTTCCATTAATTAATGAAGTGCATGTGAATTCAGTCAGAAACTGAACACTAAATGAGGGAGAACACAAATAATGTGCGATCCTGAAGATGAAATGATCCATTTCTGTATTCTCCAGTAAGCAGTGATATAGAGACTGCAGAATTATAAAACTAACAGGAAAATAGCAACCAATCATAACTTGGCTTTCATTTCTCAAGAGTAGAGTAAGGAATGAAAGCTGCGCTGTGATTGGTTGCTAGGAGCAACTAAGATACTTTTTCTTTTCAACAGTTTTCTAAATCTGCCCCATTATTGACTCTCCACATTTATATAAACTAATCTTAAAGCTCATCATTAGAATGTCCCCTTATTAATTCTTATTTTCCTCACTATTTGTGTGGAATTTACCTGATAATACGTCACTTATACTTTTTCTAACCGTAAAGGGCATCTGTCAGCAGTTTTGTACCTATGACAATGGCTGATCTGTTACATGTGCACTTGGCAGCGGAAACCATCTGTGCTGATCCCATGTTCATATGTGCTCACAAATGAGCCTCTAGGAGCAATGGGGGCGTTGCCATTACTCCTAGAGACTCTGCTCTCTCTGCAGCTGCTGCTCTCTCTGCTCTTTGGTTGACAGGGCCAGGCCTGATGAGGTTTACACTGTCTTGTTCTGCCAAACTGTAGAGGGTGCGGCAGTTGCAGAAAATGTGGAGCCTCTAGGTGTAATGGTGACGCCCCCATTGCTCCTAGAGGCTCATTTGTATATATTAAAGCACACTTTTTCTCATCAATGTGTAAAAGTAGACCAGGGGAGAGCCTGGAGTAGTTTGTGACTTTTTTGCGACATTAGAAATGTTGCAGTTAATAAATGAAAAACAGGTGTAATCCTAATTATTTGCATAGAACATACAGGCAAATATTATGGTCACTCAGTAGTCTGGCAGAGTCTCCTCTTCCAAGAACTGTTTCGTAACTGCAGCACACTAGGGGCTCTGACTGTTCTCCTTATATACAGTTTTTACTAGACTAGAACCTCCTAGTGGGAGGTGTAGAGTGGAGAAACTCAGCACAAACAGATACATTGTTTCAGCTCCCGTCTGGTATAGACTTACATTAGAGCTTCAATGATACTCAAAGGCAATGACACAGCAGGTTTTCCAGACAAAAACAAGTTTCCAGACATAACAACAGAGCTAAACCAGACATTTAAAAGGTCAGGCTGTCTGCTTTTTGGTGGTGAACAAGTCTGTGTTTTTCCCTCCAAAACATGGTCTTCTTTAAACCCTATGGCAGATGTGGAGAATTACCAGTTTCTCAATCAAAGTCCTAACAGTCTCTCAGTATTCGTTAACCCTTTCCACAGAGCTATGGAAATACAGCAATAATGAACAGGATATATATCACATCAAATATATACATATATATTGTCAGAACTATTGGGTATGAATAAAGTCCATAATTATAAGGCCTATATAAGTGTATGGACATGAGCCTAAGGGACAACCATTTTGTCTTATTAAAAGACAGAGTGAATTTTTTTTCCTTTACTCTGAAATTGCTAACCTAAGGTTTACGATATATACCAAAGTGTTTACCTAAGTCTGTTTTGTGAGAAGGAGATGTCCCAAGGTCTAATGAGATGTCATGGCCTAGATAAGACAATGTATTTGAATTCTGATTATTTTAGTGAATAGAAAGACTCTAATCTTTCTTTGGGGTTTTTATATTAATCAATATAGGAGTAGATTGATTTTATATAATCAATTTTAATAGGTGTGCTGAATATATAGTATATATATAAGAGTATAGTCCTCATAGATATATTCAATTGTAAGATTAGAAATGAGGTATAAACTCCTCTGTCATGTTTAGAATCTGTCTCAGTGGAACACACAAATTAATTATTTATTTCCTGGAATGGAAAAATGTGGACACAGGTAATCATGAACAAACCCTGTCTCCTCCACGAACAATAAATTGAGATAGCCCTATTTATCTTGATTTAATCAAGTTTGGTCAAAAGACTTAAGGATACACAAGTTAGTTGACCAAGTATAAAACTCATTGTCTCTTAAAGATCTTCTCAAGGTTTCGTCTGAAACCTTAGATTAAATTTTATTGCTAGTATATGAAAAAGAGAAATAAATTAATG